>NW_009614523.1:14421-33201 GCF_000690535.1 Cariama cristata | reverse complement strand
GGCTCCGGGCCCGGCAAGGACGCCTCAAGGGCGGCCGCCGTCCCCAGGGAAGGAGACCCGCCGCGGCCATGGCCTCCTCCAGACCACTGTCCCGCTTCTGGGAATGGGGCAGGAACATCGTCTGCGTGGGGCGCAACTACGCCGAGCATGCCAAGGAGATGGGGAGCACGCTGCCCCGGGAGCCCCTCTTCTTCCTCAAGCCTTCCTCGGCCTATGTGCGGGAAGGCTCACCCATCCTCCGGCCCTACTACTGCAAGAACCTGCACCACGAAGTGGAGCTGGGGGTGGTGATCGGGAAGAGAGCCCAGGCCGTGTCCCAGGAGGCCGCCATGGAGCATGTGGCGGGCTATGCCCTGTGCTTGGACATGACGGCCAGGGACACCCAGGAGGAGTGCAAAAAGAAGGGTCTGCCCTGGACCTTGGCCAAGGGCTTCGGTTCGTCGTGCCCGGTCAGTGACTTCGTGCCCAAGGAGAAGATCCCGGACCCTCACAAGCTGAAGATCTGGCTCAAGGTGAACGGAAAGCTGAGGCAGGAGGGGGAGACCTCCTCCATGATCTTCTCCATCCCTTATCTGATCAGCTACATCAGCGAAGTATTCACCCTGGAAGAAGGGGACTTGATTCTGACAGGGTCTCCCCAAGGAGTCGGGTCTGTGGAGGCCAACGATGAGATAGAGGCTGGGATAAGAGATGTCCTCTCCATGCGGTTTAAAGTGGCGCAGCAAACACGTAGATCCTAACCGAGAGCATGGCTGGGACCCTGTCTGCGTAGGAAAAGGCTCTTTTGGGAACATCTGGTGAACGAAGAGACAACACACAAGCTGTCCTGTACGTTAAACGCTTCCACGGCCCAAGCGTCTAACAGACTGTCACGCATCAAAGACACATAACCCGTGAGCTCGAAAGGCATTTGACTAAAACAGCCCTGTTTCCATGGAGGCTTCAGCCTCCTCTGAGGCTGTGAACCTGGAGTCCAGCCCAGCTTGGGGCAGAGGGTTAATACCTAAACCGTACCTTGGAACTGTCGATGGAGACAGTGCGCTGGACAGCTGGGGAGGGGGGCTGTGCTGGCTGTCACTGTGTGTGCTCTTCTGTTCTGCTGGTGCTTTCAGCTTTGCCAGCGTATTGCCTTAAAATAAAAATCGAAAAGTGAATCCACTAGAATGGTGATGTAGGAGCCAAAGCTCACCAATGCTATGTAAAATCAAAGATGTATTTGTAACAGTAAATCAAGAATTACAGCTTCAGGAAGAATTTTTATCCTTGGGGTATTCTACAATAAAAAGATGTTTGCTTTTTAGATTAGTTTCACTATTCCTGTGTGCATTTTTCAAATGTACAAATTAATTGAGGATTGCTTTCCCTCCCACTCCAAGGGCCGTAATGCAGCAGGAAGTGTGCCAGATGCTTGGCAGATTTTTTTTTTTCCTAAACTGAGCTTTAAATATGTTTCTAAAAGTAAAATAAGACAAAAGGTCAAGAATAAAGAAGCTGATTGATAAAGATCATGAGTAAATTTGTCTTTACTTCTACTGATTTAAATATATTTTTAATAAAACTCTAACTGCAGCAATTGCCATTACTTACACAATGCAGTGCGACAGTTGGAGGTTTTAACTATTTCCAGCTGTTAAAAAGCCATGCTGTGTAACTTTTCCCGTTTCCAAACTCCAGCTGATCTAACACTCTCTACCAGTTTGCATGACAGCGAGTTCTCTTTCCATTCAAAGGAGTGACAGAGTAAGTTGTAAAAATATAATTAAAAAAACCCTCCCCCCGCAAACATCAAAACTTACCATTTTCAAAGGTCTCACAGAGCTGACTAATTTCTAACAAAAACAGATGGATTATTTTTTTACGTATGTGCAAGCACCAAAGTTAAATGCTTCCATTTATTGAAGCCAGATCTTAATAACTGCTAGGAAAAGTTGTTTTTAAAAGTGTATTTGGAGAGTCTTACAGAGAAAATTACTGTAGCCCAAAGACAAGCACCTCTGTGGAAGAGCAGCATGGTCCAGGATACCGCAAATGACATGGTAAAAAGAAAGCAGAACACATTGCAGAAGAAAAATAGACATTTTCCTATCAACTCGTTTCTCCAGCTGCACGCATCTGTAGCACGCCACTGCGTACCAGTGCACCACCTGCACCGGGTACCAGTCCTGCAAACACAGACATTTCAGATCACTGTATTTTGACTTAAGCCAATGGCTTAAAGCACACGTAAAAGATCTTTGTACAATGAGGCCTAAACGCTGTGCACGTAATTCAGATTTCATCTAAGGATGATCAGCAGTACAGCAAGCAACGAAAGCAAGAAGCGGCCACTAACGAGCACAAGACACTAATATTCAGTAAGGCAAGCAAGCCCCGTGGCAAGCACAGGAGCCTGACAATTAATAGCTAAACAGCAATAACAGCTATAAATTCCATCTAGCACATTCCAGTCAAATCTGTCGTCTTCTCAAACCCCGCAAGCCCCACGTTGAGCACCAAAAAGGACTGTTGTGGTTTAACCCCAGCCGGCAGCTGAGCACCACACAGCTGCTCACTCGCTCCCCTGTGGTGGGATGGAGGAGTGTTATCAACACTGTTTTCAGCACAAATCCGAAACATAGCCCCGTACCAGCTACTATGAGGAAAATTAACTCTATCCCAGCCAAAACCAGCACATAAGCCTCAGGAACTGAGGCCAACTGAAACAAACATTCAGCCGTTGCATCTGAACAGAACCAGCCCCTGGCTCATAGAAGTCAAAAGGCTCCTTGATTTAAGCCTGCCTCTGTCAGCAGGGAAGTTGTGCTCTGAATTTGTTGCAACTCTGTGAGCCGGGCCAAGCAGAGAAGTCAGGCCAACAGAGCTGGGCTGAGCAGGGAAGTTAGGGTGAATAATTCTGAAAGAGGAAGGATTAAATTCGCTTTCTGTACTGTTTCCATTTCTTTGTACCTGTCAAACATTAGCATCTCTGGCAACAGCCACGGTGCATCATTTGTAGTTTGGTCCTCAGCACTGTGTATTGATAGCGGAGCCTAGTTGTGATTAAAATAATTGGAAACATTCACTTCAGAATACTAGCTGTTATGGCTGGAAAATGTTGAAGTTGTTTATTGCTGCAACAGGAGAGATGCAGCGACCCAACACTGGCAACATTTTTTTGTGCATTTAGTCCCTTGTTCCCACCCATATGCATCAGGGGATGCAATCTTGGTGGATTGCTTGTCAAAATTTACTGTTTCTGTAGCTGTTTTTTCTGTGCCATGTTGCTTTAACGGGTAAGGTAGTGCACCAGGGCTGGTCTGAGTTCCTCAGGGTTTTCTAGCCTAACAAATACTTTGCAAGAGAAAGGCCGCAATATCTTCCCACTGTTTGAAATAGGCCAACTCTCGATATGCCCTGAAGGTGAGGACTGGTGAATGTGGCAAGTACACCAGCTGCAGGGGAAGCTAAGGACAGAAGTAGATTAACAAATAGGAAAAAATATATGGAGAAAGGCAAAATACGCATACCTGCATTCTTTATGTTCAGCTAAGAATAACTAACTTGGTGAAGAAGAGTCCTTTCTTCTCTGCCGCTTATACTCTTAGCTTGATGGTTTGGTTATTGGAGGTCCCTGGTAATTGATTACTCCGTTCTAGTAAGGCTTAGTCTGCCCTAAAGAAAAGCAGCCTTGCAAACATCATGGCTGTTTCCAAGCCTCTGCAGTTGCCAAAAGTTCTGTGTTTGGGCTCACCAACATGCACCACAAAACCAGGCAGTATTTCAAAGTGGGTCTTTATTTTTTGAACCAAGACAAAAGTAGCACAGAAGTAGGAAGGCAGCTAAAAACACAGAAGCTCAACAGATCTGTCTTGTACTATTTGTTATTTCTGATTTTTTCAAAGATACTCTAAACTGAATGAAGAAAGCTTCCACCCCCCTTGTAAGGTGTTTAATTCAGTAGAACTAACTTTTCTTAAGATGAGGCCTTAGTACACTTTTTAAAGTACAATCACCTGAAAAAGATCAACACAGAAGCCCACTTGCAGGTATTAGTAATGCAGATTCCTTCTTTACCATCAGAACATACTTGGCAAAATATGACGACAACAGCATTCTGCCTCTAATAATACAGTGAAGAAGGTCTTTTTCCTAGCTGTTATTAATAGTGTAATCTCTTATTTCCAGTCTGGTTTCCCAACAAGCTCTGACTCGCCTCTATAGGGTCTGCCAGTTTGCATGAAAGAACATTCACTTTCAGTCCAGTTCTCGAACTGGGTGACAAAGTAACCTGTAAAAAGAATTAAAGGCCTTTGTTTTTACTGCTGTATAGCACTTTGAAATATATTATTTTCAAATATCACACAGCATGTTTAATTGACAGATTTGGTTATACATATTTTACATTATTTCATGTATGAGTACACACACTTTATGCTATATAACTGTCACTACTGAAGTAAAACACTTTCATTTTTTCCTGGAAATAGGGGCAGAGTGTGGAGGAGATGGGAGAATAAGAACAGTTTTGCTAATAAGAGCAAATTTAAAAAAGAGAGTCAGTTTAGAGTTGTCCTAGAGCAGGCAATTCCATGAAAAAGGAATCCAGTCCAGTATATAGCATGCAATTAATAAAGTAAAGGATATTGCAAGTAGCAGCAGATCTTTTAACAATTGCTCCAGGTGTGTGAATCTAATATTGTTATTTCTTTAAGGAGAAGTGCAGATTTTAGACATATCTAATCACATTATTTCAAAAAATACAGGTAACTGAGAAATACACTTAGGTAACCCCATATACCATACAATCTATTACATATATTGACTGTGCCTTATTCTTGCAAACAGATACTGTTAACTTTATTCGTTATAAACCTACAGCTATAGAAGTCAGTGACTGAGTAAATCATGTATACGTGCTTTTGAAATATCAGCTCCTTAATCAGTATTGGCTAAGGACAGTTTGTGCCTTTCGTAGTTTGCGTGAAAGAGGCCTGCATATATCTGATCCTGCAGGGACATCCCCTAATGTTGAAATGATTATAAAGACTATTTACTTGGAATATTCAGAATACGTACAAAAACTAGTCCTTATTTTTAAAAGTTCAGCAGAATTGACATGGAGTTTTTAGGTACTAAATGTACTACTGAATGAGAAACAGCCACGCTTTTAAATTAACATGAAATACTAACTTTAAAATAAATCTTGCTTCGTTCCAAAAGAAGTTGCCATTTCAATGCAGTCTTCTTGTCTTCTGCTAGGGTGAGGAATTCATGGACCTGTGAATAAAAGGACATAACAGAACACTTCTTCAGCATATAGTTAGAACAACATCTCCACAACAAAATTATGATAAAAAGAGCATCTTGCACATATTTATACATTTCTAAGCTGTATTTTTCTATTTTAACATAGTGTTCGATGAGATATATGTACCAAGACAGTCAGATTAATCAGAATAAATTGCAGGGTGTTTGAGAATCGAAGTTAGGGAATTCACCATGCTCTCAGAAAAGTGTGAAGTAATTAAAATACAGTGGTATTCTGAACAGGGTATTCGTTCTTACATTTAACACATTTCTTCTTATTAGCAGCTACTGACGTCTAACTTTTGATTTGTTGCAAAGCTGTGTGTGTGTGTATATCCATATGTACATGCAATTTTTTCAACCCGTATACAGACACACACACACAAAGAACATTTACGTGTATTTGTAATTTTCATCAGGCTTCGCAGCTCATACGCAATAAGAACAACCTAATTCATTTCTACTTACTGTGCAGCCTAGCGTTTCCTCAGCTACACAGTCAGACAGGTAACAAGAATAAAGAGTGCCCGTGTGATCTGTCAGATCAATGAGTATGTCAAAGCTTGCAAAAGTTGACTTTGAATCCGAAGAGACATCACTGCAGAAAGTGCATGTGTTTGACATTTCATTCACTATAAAACGGCATATTGAACTGAAACATAAGAAGATAATTAATGCATATATGCAATTCTTCCTTGTTTGAAACTGTTTTCTAGACTGAGATTTCCGAAGAGACTTTTCGTCTTTAAAAAAATTCTTCGTCTTCTAAACTCTTAAGTCTGTCTGAGACAAAATGGCCTCTTTCTTCTTTGCTCCTCTATGACCAGAAAGAATAAGTCCTTCATAAAGCCAGCTCCTCTTCCTTGCTACTTCTGGAAGTTGACACAACAGAAATCCACATGGCATCCACAAGAGGAGTTTTATTTCTTGTCCAGAACTGGACAAAAATATTGCTCTATCTAGTTTGGGTCATGGGAAGAAGGACAAGCAGTTTTTAATACAAGTTTGAAACAGGCAGTTGCTTACCATCTGTTGCGCATAATTTTAGATGCATTATCATCAATGTCCAGTGTAGAAATGTAGCCATAAATAATGCCATAGATGGGTTCAAGTTTCCCATCATTCTGTAAGGCTTTCTCTTTCAGCTGTTCCACAGTATAAACATCAACTATAGTCTCCACTAAAAGTGTAAAAGACATATTAAGTGTATCTGAGAAAGAAACTGTGCAGAAGAGCAACAACAGAAAAGGATCTTAACGTAATAAAGAGGAGAGGATTTGATCTAAGGTATATCATTTGGGGTTATCATTTGGGGAGAAACACCACCCCCACCCCCACAAAAAAAAAAAAAGAAAAAAAAAAAAAACACACGAAAAACGGGACTCAAACGAGGAAAATATCTAATGTTCAATCTTTGTATCCCCCAAAATGAGTTTTTGATAAAAACTTTCCCTCTCCATTTCTTGTACTTATTCAAGACAGAAAGAGCATGCCCGACAGGCTGCAACTGGCATAATCACCAACCCTGCAGATCCATAACTGATAATATAAGGGACAGCCCCAGTAACAACAGTCCAAACTTTAAATATTCAGCCAGGCTATACCTTAGTTTTGTTTCTATGAACACACAGAGCAAGAACCTGGTATTTCAGCTGCACTATGAAACTACACTATTTAGTGAAAAAAAATCAAAGTGTTTGCAACCATGCTTACAGTTAATGGATTCTTTTGACTGCTCCTCCATTTTGTCACGCAAAGCTCCTGATTGCGCACTCTCTTTTATGAAGCTGAAGAGAACATTTGCTTCTGCTGTTTCTTGAAAATGTATTTTTAAAAGTGATATTAATATATGTAGCATGTAAAAATAACAGCTTAATTATATTTTACAACTTTTTATTCTGGTAGTACCAACACGTCGTCTCTTGGAATTAGCCAACAGATGCTATTCTCTTTTTAACTTTTAACTGTCAGTCCTACATGGAATATATGAAGGCTGCTTAGATAAAATTAAAAAAAAAAAAAAAAAGAGAGAGAAAAGGGTGGAAGCCAAAAGCATTGGTCACTATGTAACAGACAAGAAGCAGGGAGGTTTCTGATGCAAGCAGGCAGAAGAAATCAGACCTTCAATAAGTTCATTCATGCATTCTAGCCTATAATGATTACCAATCTCAAAGCAATACTTCAACAGCTCTTACCTGGATTAGTTGTAATGATGGTTTTTGATATCACAGTTGCAGTCATACAGTTCCTAAATTTGTCAAAATTTATTCTCACATCTGATGCAAATATTACTGTGCACAAAAAAACCCACAACTTGTTACTGCAGAGTAAGTATCACACTAAGAACTACAGTAAAAACATTAAAACCAGATTATTATACCTGTTTCTCGTGGGATCCAACTCTGTGCAAGCTGGATAGATTCATTATCCCAACTAAATTAAAAAAAGTTAATGTATCAAAACATTTTTGAAACAGCACTCAAACTATTTAGTACAAAACTACTAAATAATATAGTTATCATTAAATTAGTCAAAGGGGACACAAATCCGTTGTTACGTGCACATGCAAATCAAATGCTGCGTATATCCACAGGCATCTAGTTTGCAGCCAGCCAGGATGCTTTATGTATGGTCTAATACAGTCCCTATTTTATCCCATGCCAAACAGGATAAAATAACAGGCTATTAGATTGTCCAAAATGATTAAATGCAGAATACACCTGGAAAAATACTGTGTGTATTTCAGAGCTTTGACACAAGTAATTTCTAACTAAAGCAAATCACAGTTAAAATAACTGCTTATCAGCTAGACTTTTTCTGTTGGAACAAATTGATTGCTCACATCACTAGCCCAGATGTTCAGCCAGCTTTCCAGCACTGAAATCCTTGTAACTGTGGATGATGAGACTAGAGCAAAGTCAGTGGTATCCCTCAAAATTGTAATTTGATGGTTAGGTCCCTTGATAAAAATCTGATTCGGTTCCTTGTAAGTTTGGATGGCAAGAGTACTGCCAATTTAAGATATTTACTTTTCATCTAGCATTGTTCAGCCACCTCTTCACTGATGGCCTCTGAAGTATCTTCACTACAAGGCTGTTGCTCAAGGATTTCCTGAATCTTTGCCTCTACCTATGGCTCCATGAAAGCGCAAAAGGCAGAGCTGAGGATAACCACAGTAACACCACCTAGTCTCTGCTTCTGAGGACTCCTCAAGTACTCAGCTCTCTATCACTATATACCTGCGCTGAAACACTGCTGCAAGTCAACAGTGGTGGCAGCTCAAGGGCTAGAAAACTTGGTGCCACAGCCGTTTATTAGTGTTCGTGTGTATACATTAACTGTGTTAAACATTACACTGAATGATAGTGCAGTTTCTAGCTAGGACACAGACTGCAGTGCTATCTTGCTACTTCTGTCTAGGGAACAAAGGTCATTTCAACCAACCAGCAGCAAACCCAGTGCAAACCAATACCCACATACCCTTGCACAAAGATAAGGCACAAGTTTATTGAACAAACTATGGGCAAAATGCAGATGTTCCTGTGTAAACAATCATACCATTTACATGCATAAATGATATGGACGTAGTCATGTTTGTAAATGGGATACAGTTTGAAAGTACGGCCAAAGTAGTATCAAAATGTTTCTGCGCTATTTTAAACATTTAAAAACTATTTTGACCTATTTCCATTCCACTTGTTATTTCTGCTTGGCTTTAAAAACAAAGCATACTCCTCTTTTTTCCACCCCTCATTTGTGGAAGAAATGTACTGCCTTTGCAGCTGTTTTTAAATGCCATTTCCTGAATTAGTTCAAATTTCCACATTAAAAAAAATGTAGCTATTTGGAACTAAGCTTCATTTTGCCATTCATGAGCTGGCAGTCTGTCAGCAAGTCATAAAACTAGACAATATATATGAAGTCACTCTAATGAATCTCTTTTTTAAGCCTCTGTTCAGCGTACATTGCTGTCTCACCACAGTTGTCACCCAAATAACAATACATTTAAATGAAAAGTGTTATAACAGTTAATTTCTTTGTCTACTCTTGCATTAATTTGTGGTTTTTAGTGAATTAAAAAACGTTTTACCATACTATTGGAAAAGACATCTCTGTTTCATCATACAGCTTTACTTCACACCTCTGACCTTTTCTTTTGTCTGAAGTCATAAAATACTTTGGCTCACCAACCTTTAAGAAGAGAGAGAAGCAGTCACTTTTCCTCTACTAAGTGTTAGGAGAATAAAAGTGATAACCTGGAAAACAGAAGAGTTTAAAAAAGGGAAAAAAATAATCCTGTAGACCACTAAAAAAACCAAAACAAACCATGTACACCACTAAAAGTTTAACAACAGTAATTTTACTTTAAGATAAAGGGACACATTTTATTTTATAAAAATCTGTGGTTTACAAATTTCAAGTTATCTGCTGCTTACACATCCATGATTTCAAAAAGATAATGGATATAGGACATTTCCATTCCCTTTATTTCCCCCCTCATGTTGTTGATAACAATCTCATCACGTAGCTTGTGTGGTTATTGCAACTCATCTGAAGTGACTGCTAACCTAAAAGAGACAAAACCACTGATTCCTGTCCACTATGAGTCCCAAAATCCATATTCACACTTACATCAATTAAGTTACCCATGGTACACTAGAAAAACACTACTCTCTGGTGGTTCCTTCACTTACTGACATTACAGCTGCTAGCACATTAAGGATTCTTCCATCGAGGCTTTGTCCATTTGCAATGATATCACCCAGTGAATAATAATCCTGAGGGTCCTTGACAGGCAGATGCAACAGAGAAAGTAGTTTGGTGTCCATTTCATAACACGAAGACGTTTTGACCACTGAATGATTTTCGCTGAGCAGTAATTTGTAGCAACTAGATAGTACGCACAAAACAAATCGCATCAATCAACATTTCACTCACCAATTTATTAACAGTGTAAAATGTTAATTCAAGTCACATGAGAAAATAACTGCTGATTTATTCCTTGACTGTTGTCCCTAAAGACACAGAAAAGTTGGAATTAATTTGTTCTAAAATTATTTTTTAAAATATATATACTTTTCTCTTATGAAAGACTTGTTATTGTGTACTTTATACTTATTTAGAGTTGAAAAGTCAGCATGAATTGCTAGCAATGTACAATACATATTTATAAGTCTTTCAGGCCTTATTAATCACTAAAAATAAAATAAATTAAATTCTGAAATGTCTGTAATCCAGGTAATCGAGAGGTTTTGGCATCATGACATAAGAAGACACTACTATAGTCAGACTGGATTTGGTAAGGTGCTTTCAAAAGTAATAGCCCAATGACCTCAGTAATATTGATAATGCACTGTGGAATGTTTATAAAGCCAGTGGAAATGAGATATATTCAATATATTCTGGATAAATATATTTTACAAACACTTATGAAATCTATAGATTTAGAGAGGAGTTCTTTTCCTCAGTGAAGTTTCTACCTGAAGTTTGTTCTTTTATTTCTTTCTGTTTAGTCAGAAAGTGGGTATAACTACTACAGCTATACATTGCTACAACACTTGAGATAATCAGTAAGCAAGAACATAAAACTTCTAACTTGCCAATTTAATGTGCATACATGCAATATTTTTGTGACTGCCATATGATTAAAAATATTAGAATATGACCAATTAGGAAAGAAACCCTAATTAAAGAACAGGTGTATTAGTCTATCTAACATCTACATCTTAGATATCTAAGATAAGTTAAAACATATCTAAATTACGACTTGCAATGTTAGTTAGTTTCATATACGGGTTCAAATTGTTTGGATTTTAGAGAATACACTGAAAGACAACATATATACATTGCATGATGTAAAAGGAATGAGAACGCCTTACCAAACAAGTAACAAATAGCATCACAGTGTATTAAAACACCTTCTAGATAAACATGTCGTGTGAACAGATTTTGATAAGGATATACTGTCTATAAAACAGTTAAGTCTGATAAAACACTTTGGCAAAATCAAATCCATTTCAAATAATTTCAATAGACTTTACTCAAAGAATGAAGTTTACTCTGTTTAGTTACAAAGAGCGTTATTACTTTATGACAAGACTCCAGAGACCATATACTGAGAAATGTGTTCTCTTTTGAGATTATTTGACCAGACATGGTTGAACACAGGGAGGAAGGTACAGCCACCTAAGAAGAGTAACCGCAAATACTTCTACCAATTGCACGCTGCTGCAATTGGCTGGCAACTAAAGCAAGCATTAACTTTGATCTTTCCGGAAAGAACTACCAATCTATGCTTTAACTTTACCTAGGAGTTACAGGGTTGAATTTTTCTTCCCTTTCTCCTTCCTTTGACTGAACTAAAGGATTTTCAATTGTAACTAAAACAAAACATTGATAAGTAATGTTAGAAAATGGCATATAGATACATATAGAGATGGCTTTTAAAAATGTTTTTTTTTTTTTTCAAGGTTCATATGGAAAGGAAAAGGTATGTGCAGTAACTATAGCTAAATGTTTTCATACTGGAAACTGTGTCTGTCCAGACAGCTCACATTATAGTCAAAGTCCCACAGGAGTCCTCGAGACATTTAATGGAAACAAAATGACACAGTTCTTGTGTGTATGCTCTTCATAGTCACAAGTTTTATCCAAACACTCTGGTCTAGCAACCATGGGCAGCAAAGTCTTTCTATTAACTTAAAAACATAAAAGCACCTACTATAAATAAATACAAGATTTTTGTTGCTTTTATATGAACAATCATAGTCATATCTATAACTAGACAAAGAAAACCAAACTACTTTACAGCGTTTATTTTCATAATTTGTAGGAACTGAATATAATGTAAGAATTTAGATCGATTCGCTATAGGTAAGTTCTGGGTGGCTGCATGGTTTGTATCTGCTCTTTTTGTTAACATATTTGCTGGTTTTGAATTTAAATCCTTGAAATATTACTCCTTTCCTCTTTATACTTAACATAACTGAGCAATTTGTTTCCAATTAGACTGTTTTCTGAGTCCTCAGAGAAAAATATAGCAAAACCACAAACACACAACACTGATTTACTGGGAAAAAACCCATATTCAAACAGAAACATGTTAAGAATAAACTCCAACTTACCACAGTCACCAACTCTAAAGCTTTCTGAAAGTGATCTAATATACTCTTCTCTGCCCCAAGAATTTACATTTATAAAATAAGTTGGTGAATCACGAATAGTAAAACTGAAGGTGTATCTTTCAGACCCAATGTCTGCAAAAATAAACAGCACTATTACAATTCATTAGCACAGCTTGATTTCAGTCTAGAATATATGTATACAAACTTATTATTTCGAGGCTTTCCTAATTTTTGCGATGAATTTACTACCCGCAATCTGGCGGGTACCACGAGAGGTCAGCAGAGCGATCGGTAAACACACTGGGGTTCGTGAGTGGGGAGGGCTCCAGCTCCTGCCGCAGGGGTACCTGAGCCGCCCCAGCCACGGACATGCATCACTTCACTTCAGGCAGCACCATGTAAATTTACAGATCTAACGCAAGAGAAATAAAAGAACTGTATGATGCTACATTCCAGGCACGGACAAACTCATAAACAGGGCTAACGCATGAAGCAACGCTATGAACAAGTGTACATGCTAGCCCCAATTTTGTAGCAGGTAGGCTGTCTTTAGGTGGCTGTGCCCATGTATGAGACCACGGCGATGACACACAAGGCTGCAGGTCACAGGCAGTGTCACTGTCCAGATAGCACCAAGGGGTTTAACTGAATAAAGCAAAGTGTTTCCAGCTCTATGGAAAGTTCATGGTCAAGAGGGTATCAGTCTCTGAAACACTGCCATTCCTTTTTCTCTTACAGCTAATTAACAAAGCTTTCCACGGATCGTACAGCATTATGCAACAAGTTATTTTTAAATTATTAATGAAAACTGTATAGTGATCTGTGAAGGGGAAGCATAATCTGACAGTAGTTCCAATGAACATCACATTTCCATACTATGTAGAATTGTTTGTGGTGACAATGATACTTCCTTCTAAAAATTCATAATGAGAGCTGCTCGGCATGATGAGAATGCCAACAGAATAGCTGAGCACTTCACACAGAGCTGGAATGGCTCTCTAGGACTGGAGATGCTTCCTAACAGCATCTGTATCCACCCTAAGCTGTAGATAGGTTATTTCCATTTCCAACTAATGCTGTATTAACAACGTATTATTCCCATTTTTTCTTTAGGAGTATACGATAAGATGAAGCTGGTGCTACTCAGACCAGAAATGACTTGTTCCACTCCTCAAGACATCTCCCTTAACATTTCTGTTTTGAGAAAATGAATATGAAGGGACCAGATGAATTCCAGCAGCGTATTTGTAATAGTGGGTTCATCTTCTCCAGAAGATGAATAGTGGCTACCATCAGAATAGTGGGCACCATCTTCTTCAGACCCTGAAACACTTCCATGACCGAGTTTTTCCAAACAAACTCTAATTGGTAAGTTTTAGCCAAACTAATGCTGCTTTCATCTTGGTCCTCAAACACACACAAATTTTTTTTGTGCATTTTTATTCTATACATTTTACACTAAGAAGTCTGTTTATCATTTAAGTATTGATTTCAGTCATATACGCCAAATTATACCGTATAAGAAAATGAAGTAAAAACAGTTAAAAGGGACTGTACTTTTTCTGTCTGGAAAGCCTCTGACATCTGTTTTCCCAATAACCACACCGATTACATTCTAAAAAATAAAAAGATTATAGAATACAAGTATTAAACACAGATGTATATGATGAATTAGATTTCATGGACTTGTACTCTACCGATGATAACAAACATATTTCTGACTGGTAATCATTTTAATCTATTTATTCCACAGTACCATATGAACTAAAGACTAAAACATAAACATACAATTTTACTTTAAGAAAGAGAGTGACTAATAAAAATATTAAAAGAAATACATCTGTTTCTGTTTATAAAGACAATGGGAGGACAAAAGTTCACTCCAAACATTCACAGTTTTGGCTGCTCTACAGCAATCTCTCCTCAGGTAGGCAGCAATATTGTTGTTTCATGCTCTCTGCACAGGTCTCAGATCTCCTTAAATGCACCATGAAAAGTCTGGACAGGATTTATTTTATAGTTAAGCACCCAAGGTTTCCCCTGCTGTCAGCACTGAGACACACACGTGTACATCCACAGGGAGGGCCATTTATCCTATCCTCATCTAAGCAACATAAATTTCTACAGGTGCCTCTTTCTTGCTGCCTGTCTCTCAACCGACTACAACGGGAGCTCAGGCAATGAACTTTTTTGATGATTCAAACCAAAATCAATCTTACTCTGCTTTGCTAAGCCTGTGTTTATTATGCAAAAGCACCCCAGTCTCAACTGTCAAACAAAACTACTAGAAGCAAACACACACAGGAAGGCAGATATAGATATAAAATATACGTGTTAATAATATATAGCTGTGGTTTTTTATACAAACAAGGTCCTCCTCAGTGTGAGAGAAGAGTATGGCAGTGCTAGTTTGGGATCTCATGTTCCCAGTTTACTTGAATCACTAGATGGAGCAAGTTAACTGTCTCATCCTACAGTGATGGAAATGAACTCATTAAGAGGATGTATGTGTACAACAGTGTAATATCCTAGTTCTTCCAGTCTAATAGAATACTTTCTGTCTGCCTGCAACCTGTACTGATTTAGATTAGGATTTTATTTTTCTATTTTCGGTTTTGTTTCTTAAAAAAACCCAACAAACAAACACCAAAAAAACCCCAACAACAAAAAATTCAATTAAATCAGAGTGCAACATACCCTGTATCTCACCACCAGGCAAAAGAACCGACATTTAGGATGACTCTTCACATGAATTAAGCTGATGTAAGCCTACAGTTTCCAAAAGAGGTCTTCCCTGTCCCTGCTGCAAATATATTCCCCTCTCTCTCCGGTATTAGCACTGAGCCTGCACAGCAAGCCGGCAGAAGGAAGTGATCTGGCTAGAAACTATTTTGGGGGGTGTGGGGAGAAAGAGGGTAGAAAAACTTCCAGAGATCATTTCCTTGATCAGCTTATTGTGCAACTCCACAAGCACTAGTTTCACCAAAAAGAGGAGGAGCGGAACATGCTTGCAAGGAGGAAGCGAGCCATACTGTGTTTTTGGCAGAGCATTGCTTAAGGCCGCTCAACCAAATCATGAGACTACAGCATTAATATACTGCAAATTTCTTAGACTTTGATCTGTTTCACTTTTAAAAAATAAACTGCAAAGTAAATACATGACATTTTGATACTTTGAATGATGTGTGCTCAGCTGTTTTAACATCCTAAACACATACTGATCATTCTATCAGGAGATACTAGTGAATTACTTTTTTATAAATATACTTTCTTTACTATATGTGGCTAATTGCAATGCTCACGGTTAGTTTTATTGTACAATAAAAGCTTTTAACTGAGTTGGTAGATCACTCCATTTGAGAGTAACTGTGAATGACAGATTAAGTTAGTTTTGCTGGAGACTAGGAGTTTATAAAAAGTTGGAAAGAATATACAATAGCGCTGTGAGGGCATATGAAACTCCTTCTCCTAGTTTATCCCTTCTCTATGATTTCTCTTTCCTTTGTTTAAAATAAGTGAGAAAAAAGGGCTAAATTTTGCCCCTCCCAAATAAAAAGCTGTGAGAAGAGGAAAACTCCTTGTTTTCACTCTCTTCACAAGCATCAGGACTTCCACAGGGCATACAGCTCTGTAGACATCTACGTTAAGCTGCACAGGGCGGTAGGGTTGTAACACCGCACCACAGCTCGCGGTGCATCCGTGGGGAAATGCTGCCTCCGTTTTGTTCTCCAGGCTCCAACTCCCAGCAGCACCAAACACTCAGAAGACACATAAATACTGCAACAGAGAATAACGTAGCCTACTTCCTCCCATAATAAAACATCATCTTGGAGAGCAAAGAATGAAAACCTGCGCTCCCCAGACTTCCTATTTTTTATTCAAGTATCTAAAACCCAAAAGAGAAAAATACTGAGTTTTACAGCACCCTCCCCTGTTCAGCTCTCACTCCAGTGACGATAGTCCTCACTCGTATCAGGACAACCGAAAAAAAAAAAAAAAAAAAAAAAAAAAAAAATTGTACTCAAACATCTGTATGAATCTGCCAACTGCAAAACTTTGCTGTTTGTTAAGTTTCCTTTTTGGTTCATCCTACTCTCCTGTACTCCCACAAGCAAAATTCTTATCTCTTTATAAAATGACAAAACCACAAAACCTGCTTTTTGTTCTAAAGAAACAGAAATGATCCTATCTGACATGTAACTGTGCGATTTTTATCCAGTTAAAACACCATACCATTCAACGAGAGTTTTGTTTGAATACTGCAGGACTGTGTTATTTAGCTCAGGGGGACTGAGCACACAAGGAAAGACTGCAGGACTGGGCCTTACGTTCATAGCTTGTAGCGAAAGCCTATTGTAGGTTACAGATGTATTGTGACTACATAATGCTGACTCTGTACATGTCTTTACTAATTCAGCATCCATTTAAAACATGACAAAGAAACCTCTGATACTTTCAGACATTGAATTGTCCAGTCAATATCTATAGTTGTGGTATCCACATACTGTGGACAACAGCAGCATCAATTTTCATTTTGCTCATTTATACACAAAGAAGGTAAGGTACTTTATATCTAACAATTATACTAATGCTATTAGTATCTAAATACACATCAATTACATAATTTTTCCGTAATATAATACAGTCATATACAATTTCATTTGAGAACAAAAGTACTATGTCTGAGACTTACAGGACGAGCAAGATTTGGATGCAGATCTGAAAGTGCAATAAAGTCCCGTGTTGAACTAGAATAAGCCATTCTTTATCTGTAACTTCAGAAAACTAATTTAGATTTTTAAAAAAATCTAAACAAATCACTTAAAACTATTCATAGTGAGAATAACAAGTTATTTTTTAACGCAAATGTTTTCACCTAAATAGCATCTGTTTTCAATAAAGGTCATTTCAAACCATATGAAGTAGACGATTCTTTATTGTTTGTATTTGGCAATGTAAATTATGAATTTTACTATAACGACTCCACCTATGCTTCCCCAAAAAAGGTCTGTAATTTTTATTATTTATTCAGCATTAAATGACTCCGTTAGCACCAGCCTCTGAAAAATATTTACCCTCCTTCTCCTATCTAGGAAGTCCAACTGAATTTAATGAGGCAGTTCATATATAAAAGGCCATTTCCATGGGAGGAAAGAAAAGTGTTGGGTTGCAAACCACCTTAATTGAGGTTTTGGACTTTAATATTAAACTGCTTTAAAATGTGAGCACATTTCTTCCTCAAAGCAGAAAACTTTTAAACTTATTAAAATAAATTTTTTTTAATCAGTTATTTTCAGGCTGCCAACATAGCATTACTGCCCATTCCTGTGAGCTACTGCGCACTCAAGTCCTCTCTATTGATGCCAAAGTCAGGCCATGGATGCTTTGTTAGCCTGCCTGAATGCCTCTTATTATTTCATGGGTACCCTCAGAGACATAATTGATATTTAGCAAATAGTTGTCAGATTCTGGTTTTTTGTAAAAGGAACCATCAAGTTGTCCAAATCTTAATAACCTTTAATATGAGAGAACTGCTGACATTTTTCAGAGGAGGCCTGTTCAAACTTTAGAACAAAAGTCCTGAATGGCTTTTGCAGTCTTTATACCTGGCAGCTTGTGTGAGAATTGTGAACTATTTCATTGGGCATTAGTATAATGATCTGTTGAACACACTAGAAAAGACATAGACAGTCTACACTTTAAAAAAGTAAGCAGTTATCTGAGAACAAAGTGGTTTGTCTAAAAGCGCATTTCAAACTAAACTCTCACAGAAAGATATCCCAAATTTCCCTTAGAACTACTGAACAATGGGGCCCTCAAACCTATTCCCATCCCATTATATGGAAGAATTCACGCTCACTTATGTAGGAAAGTCACCTTAACTATCCCTTAACTATCACCTTAACTATGTTAGTGTTCTTGCCTCAAAAGAAGTTAAATATTGTTAAGTGACATACCTCACACCGCAGCTGAATCAGGTTAAAGAAAACAGCACTGGGAACACATGTATCAAAGGAAGATTAGGGAGGCAATTTAGGATTTAAGACGCTACCGGCCGTGACGGGGAAGCTGCAGCGTGCAATGGCACCCCTCAGAGGCAGGGGCTGAGCTCCTGAGGAAACTCCCTCACCACCACCCAGGACCGGACCTTGTTCTGAGAGAAAGGAAAATATGGAAGTCACAATAAATAAAATTACGAAGCCTTTCGCACCACCACCCGATGCCAAACTGATGTCTGGCACCAGACGAGCTTGCACCCCCAAAGCTAGGCCAGGCTCTACACCGCAAAGAGATTTTTCTTGCATGGGCCCATCATCGACCCCATTTCTTTCCATGCCCAAGCCCGAGCAGCACATGGTGGCCATCCCAC
>NW_009614523.1:13760-14104 GCF_000690535.1 Cariama cristata | reverse complement strand
TCCCCAGAAATTCATCCTGGGGCTTTCACATACCTGAGCAAGGGTGCTCGGCCCAGAGGAACCGGTCCAGAGCACAGCACCACCAGCTTCAGTCGGCGAGCTCTGCGTCAGGTCTAGAGCTGAGGGTTCAGAGCCCGGGTTTCACATCCTTTTGCGAGTCCTCTGATCAGTGGGGCTTCCCCCGAGTCCCCCGCCATTACCGCCCCATCGCTCCCCCTGGGGCAGCAGCTTCATCCTGGCGTACATGAGGTTTCCTGGGTGGGATGTTAATTTGAACCACCCGATTGCATCTTTCGCTTGCTGTTCTAACAAAATTTCTGTGCTACTCCACGGCAGGCCCTGGA
>NW_009614523.1:0-13683 GCF_000690535.1 Cariama cristata | reverse complement strand
CCCAAGTCTAAAGTCAGGCTTATTCTGCTACAATTATAAATGCACAACACATCAGCAAGACAAAGCAAATTTCAGAAAGCTTTGGAGGAAGCATTCCCTAGGGTTTTTTTTTGTGTGTGCTAGCTCTACGGGAAAAAAATTGCAGTCTGTATTTTATAAATGAATTAAAATTTATGGTTTAAGATATTATTTGTATTGATTTACACACAGCACTCCTGGGTTTTCGGGCCCTGCAGAAGACTGGAGTGAGCCATTTTGTCCATTTATATTACATATAAAATTATTTTTTATAAAATCAATACTCTTCACTTCTGTATCATAAAAAAATTTATTCCTGATGAGTAATTTTATGACCTCAAGGTCATGGCTATTGAAGTTTTCAGTGTAGCCTGACAAATTCTCTGTGTTGACTCTGTATTACAGGATCTTTCATTTCTTCAATTAAACAGCTGAAAATGGATACCACCTGTGCTCTCATATTTATTGTGTCACTAAAGTCCATGATAATTACACCATGCTGATGACAAATGGCATGCCAGAGAACTGACAGCCTGGGTGTTGTTTTTTTTTTTTAGGTCACCTTTTATACAGTATGATCCATGGATCTAACTTTGTTCCATAGGTTTGAAGCCTCCAGTATACAGAATGAGGTAATTTTTTTGTTAGTTTGGTTGTTCTAATGATCTCAAGCTAACGAACAGGCAGAAGATAATGAATATGGTGATGGGATCGTAATCAAATGGGAAGGATAACCTATACATTAGCTGGAAAATGCTGGCAAAGGTACAGGTCTCATTCTTACCACCAGAAAACAGACCTGAAATGGGATCTGCGGGGTCTCCACCCCTGCAGAGAATGATAAAAGCAGGATCACAGCCCATGGGCTTGCAGACATTGAGCTTGTCTAGTTATCTCAGCAAAGTTTTGGTGCGATGTAAGCACCTGCTTAAATGGAGCCTTACTGAACCGAGCTGGGATCTTGTGCTGCTGCCCAGCATGGTCACCACTGTCATTAGGTTTTGTCCAGGTTGAGCTGCTTTTCTCCCACAGGCACAAAGGGCAGGTGAAACCCAATGCTGCTGGTGTCCCCAGCCCAGGGCCGCGGGCTTTGTTTCATTTCAAAGCCACCAGAACAAGGATGCTGTTGTGCACCGCTCCTTGGTGTCCCCATAGCCTCCGTAGATGTCTAATGATCGGGTGGTTTTGCTTTGTGGTTTAGTTCCACTCCCATTTTCAATGTGCCTACATTTTGAAAAAAAAAAAGCTGCTTTTTACTTTCCCATGATAGCTCCTGCTAGAAAGATGTTATCAGGGCCATCACGAAGGGATGCACCCATCTGGCCACAGGCACAAAGGCAGCGAACGTGAGACCAGAGTTATTTCCCTAGAAGATGTGATTAGATGCTGTATTTTTAACTTGCAAATACTGAGGCAAGAGTTCATTTGACCGATTTACTCGTCTCACAGCAGCACTGTGACTTCCACCATTTGTATGGCACATGGCACAACAGGGACGGTCAGTGATTTGGACTCCTATAGGTTACTGTAAACAAATAACATCTTTTTGGGGGCTTATAATAAACAAATGTCTAACCCAAATGTCTCCTGCTAATTTACAATGTCAACTGATTCTCCAAGTTAGGAATTTTAAATGCAAACACTGAAGAGAGCTTGCAAAAACAAAAGTTACTCAACTTGTACTCAACTTTACTCAAGCTTTCCCCCTCAATTGATGTCAAAGCAGTCTCTAAAAGAAATCAGCATCATTATCTCCCCTTGACAACTGGAAAAAGAGAGGCAAGAGAAAGACCAGAAGCAGTTTCCCAAGGGCCACACACCACACAAGGACTGGCTCCCCTCTCCAGTGCTAACATCAGCCCCTGCGGGAGGGCAATATTAATTCAGTATTTTTCTGATCTAGTGCTCAATCCCTGAAAGGTCTGAGTGATTTTAGCTCTCTGGCACTTCAGCAGCACTTAGCAGTCTGCCGGATTCAATCTGTGATTAGCAGAGACTTCCCACACATGACTGCAAATTGCACGGTCCTTGCTAATTAGGCCTTCATGAATGGATTTATTTAAATTACATTCATTGGCATGGTCAAGGAGTGCAAATGCCAGTTTGTAATTCACTTAGCAGTTTGTTACGTGACGATCAGTACCATTTGCATGCAGGGGAAGCTAGTCCCCATCCAGCACTAGTAGGGACATTTCAGAAACCATCTTCAAAAGGATCTTCCAAGCTAAAGCAATATAAAAATATTAGCTCTGTGAGTTTTATGCTGCCCACAGTGTTTACTGAGTGGGCTCATTGAATATTTATATGTTCTTAAGACCAAAAGAATCTGTAAAATGAAAAGGGCAGACCTGTAATTTTATGTAATTAGCCTGACTGAATGCATTAAAAGCAGCAAATTATTAAAGGTATTCACTGTTCAGTGGCTGTGGCCAATACCTGAACTGGCTGAGAATCGGGAGCGCTGATGGAGTAATGATGGACATCTTTAGCAGAAGTAATGCAGGTGCTGATGCAGCCAACAGGTGCTCAGTGTGTTGAGGGATATTTAATCTAAATTTCTCCCCATCACCGCAGTGAGTCATTGTTCATCTCACTTTTCCCAGTGTCTCCCCCATCCTGGTCCCCAGCACTGGAGTCATCCCAGTGCTATTTCAGTGGGGTTTCCTTGCTCTGAGCAGCACCGCAACCTCCTGCTGCACAGGAAGATGCAGCAACCCAGCGTTTTATTTTAAGATGAAAATGAACATGAACCATGGCTGGTTCATGCCTAATCTGTGCTAATTCTGGCTTCTTTGGTCCAGGGAAGAGGCCAAGACCTAAGGCTGCTGCGTCTGCCCAGCAGCGGCACGAGGGGTGCTTGTGTGCCTGCAGGCAGCTCGGACACCGAACACGTGCGTGAGCAAACAGGACCACGTGCCAAGGGCTCGGGTGGGGATGCCAACAGCTCTCTCCTGTGTGAAGAAAGCCTTATTGCTGGCAAAGGGGAAAAAAAAAGCTTTAAGGTGTAAAGCTATGTGGAACATGCAAGTGTTGCTCTTTCCAGCTGTACGGGAAGGACAGTGTTTTGAAACAACAGCTGCTCTCAAGACAACAAAGTCTCCCTGTTCTCTCTGATGAATTCACGTGAAACTGCTTAAAACCAGACCCAGCCTTCCCCATGGGCAGGGAGTGAATGGCATCTGCGGGGCCCGAAGGCAGCAAGCACGACATTTCTGCAGTGGTCCGTGCTGGGGGAAGGAAGCATCCTCGCTCTCCAAGGCAGGGTCTGGATGCTCGTTCATCAGCAAGCTCAATTCTTAACTATTTCAACACTAATTAATCCCTTCTGCAACATTTGCGCAACGGTGGAGCAAAAACATCACGCAACGCAGGCAAGCCGGCACAACCCAGAGAGGAAAGCAAGCCGTCAGCACCGACCCATACACTGAAATCGGCTCACGTCAGGTGGCCATCACAGAATTTTAGCAAAAAATAAACATCACAATTGAAATCTAGGCCCTTCTGAATAGTCACTAAGTAGTTGGTATATTTTCAGTGAATAGTTAGCAAATAAACATATTCCAAAACTAATCCTTCTGTGTCTTTTTTAATAGCAAAAAGTCAGAATAAGATGTCCATATAGGAATTCACTGCTTGAAAACACTGACAGAAGTCTTTTTTCTTCAATTCTCTTTGTCCCCACAGTGATACTCTGCCTTGCTTTTTTGAAGATCAGGCTTTGTTTGCCCAAGATTTTAAAGCCCTCAGCCTGCTGTTTAGCTTGCCTCAAACCAGAGAGGTGGAAAATGCTTCTTTTTGGAGCCTCCAAGCAACATGAGAGCATTGGGGTGATAGAGAATAATTTCTCCCACATATAATTTCAAAATAATTTAAGTGAGGTCTGTGAAATTACTTGGATTTTCATCACTTTCCCGAAGACCAGAATTTTCTCCTCCCTCTCTAAGCAAAAAAACAACGAATATTTTCCAACAAAACATCATGAATTAAAAAAATACAACAATTAAAAATAGTTTTAGTGACAGCTCCCTGACACAGGGGAAGAATGCTTTGGGAGGAAAAAAAGAAGATATTTAGCATTGGCTGGCTGCCATTCAAACTTTTTCAGCTATTTGAATCAACGAAACCAAAACCAAATTATATCTGGATTTCAGTTTGAGACACATGATACTGAACAATACCAGTTAGGACACGTGGGATAAACGTCTTCCAGCGACAAAACTGGGGGAAAACCCTTCCAACCTTCAGTTGCTCCAGTTTCCAACCAAGTCTAAAACTCGATCCCTGCATGAGCAGTTCATAAGGAGGAAAACTTGGGACATAATTCTCAAAGACATATGGGGATGGCTGTAAAAGAAAACTGGGATCTTAGAGCAAATAAAATTTTTTGTCCCACCGCAGAATTCAGCGAACAGAGCACCAGTGAAATCCAAACAACCCATCCAAGATAAACTTTCCAGCAAAAAAAATATACCTTTGATCTCCTGGCCGAGCCCTTGGCCCTGGCGCGGCGGTGGCAAGCCTCCTATTGCCTCGGAGAGCCAGGACCACATCCAGCCCCTTCCTAGGTGATCGTGTGTCAACGTTTCCACAGTACGCCTGGCTGCCTGTCAGCCAGCTCATTAGAAAATTCCCGCAGACTGACACTGACATTTCAAGTTTTTACCCATTAGGAAAACAAAACCTCCCCCAAAGCCTGAACAGAGTGCAAAGGTACGAGACCTGATCAAAACAGGACTTTATCAAGAAATTTTCCCTCAAGAAAATGAACGCTAGAGGTCAATCTAACAACTTGTCCCGGAAATATATATCCCTGAAATAAAATATTACAGACTTCTTCTGTGTGCTGTACACCTCTCTAACTACATCCAGATTCACTGGCTTGGCAACACACGTCGTATCTAACAAGAGTTTCTTCTATTCTTTTAAATTTGTTCCTGTCTTGCTATACATTAGTATTTCCGTTTCTGAGCTCGCCTGTATGATCGCTGTCCCGATTCACGGGGCTCGCTAATGTACTTAACTACCCGTTTACGAAACGAAAGGGGAAATTGGCACTTGCATGTGTAAATACTGGAGGCCAAATGCGTCCCTGATGTAGCTCTGCTGCAGCCGGTTGAGTTAGATTAAAGATGAGTGCAGAAACAGAGGAGCAGCCATCGCTGCGCAGATGAAAGCCTGTCTAACTCAGGATCTTGTGTCTCATGGATAAATCCATGGTTTCAAAGAGGCAGCAGGGAGCCAGCAGAGAACTGGGCTGGGATGTGAGCGATGAGTTCGCGTCTTCCAGCCTTCAAGTCTGATTCCCTTCCAAAAGTGTCTCCCATCTAATAGCAACGGAGATGACTTCATTACCTGCGCCTCATGCTTTCTTCATCTCATCTTTTGCGCTCAGATTCCAGAGGACCTTGTGGCTGCAAACTCCCACAGAATATTTACACATAACACACAAAAAAGGTGCTGTGGTTTGTTTTTTTTCTGATTCTTAAATGCCTAGTCTTCCAATTTCAGTGAATTTCTTCCTCCCTCTTCCCTGCTTTTAACAATAGAAATAAGATGTAGCCCTGCCAGCCTGCTTCAGCCTCACCATTGCAACCTTCTTTAGCAAATCCCCAACTCCCCTTTTATAAGGCTCCTGTCTCAGCCAAACTCGATGGAGATGCCAAAGGAGCGCAGGCTTCGCTGACACGGGAGCTGCCTCCGCCGGGAAAGCCAAGGGAGATTCAAGGCACAAAAGTCAGATGAAAGCGCAGACCCAGCAAAGAGTGTGTTTAAGCACAAAACTTCTCCCAGGGAGTCACCAGGACCACTTGTGTGCTTCGCACTGAGCACATATGCGAGTGCTTTGCTGATCCCAGGCCAACACGCAGTTCTTCTTTATGAATGCGGGCCAGATCCTGGAGCACTGAGTAATGCCGATGAGTAACATTTATTCACACAAGTGGTCTCTGTGGAGAAGGGCTGCCAAGTCCTGGCCCTGTATGATTTTTTTCTTTAGCAAGCAGCCAGACCAAAGCTCCATATGGCAACACCGGCTCCTCACTCAGCAGCTTGCCTGCTGCCAGCTCCTCGGTGCAAATGGCCCAGCGAGACAGAAAAGTTCCAGCTCAACCTTCATGTTACAATTACCTTTAAAAAACTGCCAGATAAATTCCTTAAAATTCTTCCAGGGAGTTTCTTCCTGCTGTGGTTGCCTGTATGGCTGTAGCAGTCTTGGCTGCGGCCGGCAATGCTCTCCCGGGGCAGCACAAGCCATTCCTGGGCAAAAGCGTCTCCCAGGGCATATCCAAAGGGTGTCCATCCTTAGTGCCCAGCTCCTCAGAGGTCTGGCACATCCTGAGGCTGCCACAGAGGCGATAAGCTAGCAGGAAAAGCCTCTTGTGCTCCTCTTCAGGCAATCTGGCCCTAACGTGGAGCTTAAGCTCATGCAAGGACACATCTCTGATAGCCCTTCCCAATTAATGCATGCACAGGAGAGATTTAGGAGGGGTACAAGAGCAGTTGGGTACAGAGATGGATGCCTTGTGCCACCATGCAGCTGTCGTCCATTAACATCCTCGCTTCAAGACAGTCAAAATTGGGCAGAGCTGAACAGGAAACCTCTCTTCTCATTGACCTCCCTCGCAGCTTGCGCCTAGAAGCTGAGGTCTCTTGATGCCTCGCCTCGTTAGCTTTTCTTCTATTAAAATGCACAAGTGAAGAGGCAATCCTTCAGCCACAGGTACTGCCCTTCCCATTCACCCCCATCCTCCTGGGAGTTAGTGCAGCCAAAGGCCGGGTGCACCCAGAGGCTTTTCCCAAGGGCTGACAGCAGCAACCACAACAAGCAACCCCTTGCTAGAGCAGGGACACGCTGCAGGGCCCTCGCCAGCCCCAACGCCATCTGTGCCAGCCATGAGGACCCTCCAGGCACTGAAGGGACCCTGCCCGAGCTCCCCGGCTCCACAGGGACCCTGCAGCAGAGAACAGCAACTGCCCATCTGGAGACCCACAGGCATCCCACGTTCTCTCCATCCTTCACCATCCCCTCTTCCAAGGGGCCACACATGCAATTACTGGCAAAGACCTGTAACAGGGCCTGATGTTTTGCAAAGGTCTCCAAAGGCAGAGCAGAGTGCTTAGAAGATGTACCTGCCAGCAAGGGCTGGCAGCAGTTGAGGGGGAGCATGGCCATCTCCCATCTCTCACCATCACCAGCTGCTCCACACCACCTGCAGTGCAGTCCTTGGTGCCATCGCTCTCCTTGTAGGGTCTGGCCATATGGCAAAGCTGGCAGTGACACCAGAGGAGCAAAAGCCACAGCAGTACCTAAAGTAATGTGGGCTTAACCCAGCCAGGGTCAGGCCCGATGAGCATCTAGGCAGGATCAGGCCCAAACCAAGGCTAGTGGTGAGCCCAGTTTACACTTGTGGAGCCTTTCAGCATCCCCGCAGCCTCAGCCCTGCCATGGCATGTACGGTTCCTGCCAAATCAATATATGCATCTTCCTGGTAAATAATTGTGTCAGTGGGATGTTAATGGTGCGCAGTGCTCGTGGTGTCAAGGCTTTTTTTTTTTGTCAACGAAGCAAAGTAATTCATTTTCCTCCCCCTTTCCCCCCCCAAGCCTTCCCAAACACACAAAATGGGCTCCAGACCCACCTCCTACAAGGAAATGAGAACCAGCCCCAGAGGATCACCCAGCAAGAAGCCTCTGTTCGGAGATCTGACGCCTCTTCAAAGACGGGGGAGCAAATGTGCTCCTACCTCTGCTGATTTATGAAGAACGTCTGCATCACTGATGCGGGGGAAATGTTTAAACGCTACCAGAGGGAAAGGGAATTGAGCACTCACTGCCTGTACTTTGGGAGTTGCACTGAATAACCCAACTATTTATTATAGTTTGTTTTCGTAGAATTAGATCTATATTGCATTTTGAAGAAAAACAAACAACCTAGCAACTGCAGCACATGCTGCTGGATTATACGCTCACTAGCAAAATAAACGCCGGTGTGCCACGGCCGGGACCAGCCGATGGCAGGCGGGATGTGCCAAAGGCGGCTCTCAAATTGCACGTGGCAGCAGCCAGCCTAGGACCGTGTCCCCACATGCAAGGGGATGTGAAGAAAGCAGGTGGCTTCCCATGACAGTGGGAATGGGCCAACATTGCCTCGTTTGGAGGCAGGAGCAAAGCCAGAGCCATAGGCAGCCAGCCTAGCACCCCAGGAAAGGCAGGAGAAAGCCTTGATGAAGTGAGGTGCACAGCCCAGGAGTGTTGTCTGAAGCCATTGCTTGCTTCCTTCCTCCCTGTGTTGAAAAATTCTGGGTGTAAATTGTTTTAAGTTATATTGTTTGGTTTTAATTTCTGCTGATGCCCCAGTGTTATTTATGCTCTTGAAATATAGCAGTAGGTGCACGTATGGCGTTGCATTCATGAAATACAGCCTGTGCCTATAGTATTTATTGATCAGTGCAGTAAATATTTCCAACAAGCACAACTCATCCAAGCAAGCAGAGGAAAAAATGACATGGTCAAAGGCTGCCCACCTGCCAGGGTGTAACACACATCCCTTCCAGAGCTGGCAGGATTGCACCAGGAGCACAAGGCTGACAGAGCTGCTCCTGAAAAGCTCTTTCATCCAAAACCAAGCCAAGAGAGCCAGTGCAGCTCCCAGGTGGGTCCTGGTGGCAGCTGTGCCCTGGGCTGGCACCAGGCTCCCAGCCAGGATGGCCAGTGCTGTGGGGGCATCCCTGGGGACACGGGATGCAGCCCTGTGCCCACCACAGGATGCTCCCAGTTAATAAGGGCAGTGACAGACAAAAAGCAACTGCTCGACTGCATCCAAGCTGGAGCGGAGGTACCCGAGGGACACGTGGCCACATCGGGAGCTGGATCCCCAGAGCACCCTCAGCACCACGCACTCCAGAATAGCCAGGAGGCCACTGCTAGAAATAAAAGCTCTCTGCAATGATTTTTTTTTTTTTTGGTTTGATTTGACCACACTTGGGGAGAAGAGGAAGGCAGTACATAACAGCCATGTGTATGCGCAGTTGCTTGATTAGTGTAGTTCACGTCTGTGGAATTTATTCAATGTCTGAATTCTTGCTTTTTTTTTTCAGGGGAAAGGCGACAGGGGATTCTGCATAATGCTGTCCATGCAGAACTGTGTCTCTCGGCTTTCCCAAGTATTTCCCTGGAAGCCCTCTCTGTCCTGCAGCAAGAAGAGACACCCAGGAAAGCCAAGCACAAGGCTGGATAGATTTAGTGTTGCTACACTGGGACTCATTTATCTTAGCTCAAAGGTGAACTGACACCGTCCTCAAGGACAGGAGCTTAACAAGCAAAGTAGGAAGATCTGAAGCAGATCTTGACCTAGTCTTAATCATGCAGCTGCACTGAACCAAACAAGGTTGATTTATGCCAGCAAGAAGCCAGTCTCTTAGGTTCAAATTCATGCCCAGCTCCTATTGCCATCAGCATTGCTGGAGCTGCCTGTCCGCACCAGGCAGAGCTCATCCCACTAATGCCAGCTCTCCCAGCGGCTCAGGGACTGCCAGTAGCCCAATGCAGAGCCATGAGGCGACACCAACACTCAGACTCCATGGGACACTCACACCAAGACATTGTACCATCGACCTCAGCATCCTGCCTCATCGGCAGCCTTAAGAGTCTCAGAGTAAAACAAAGAATTTCAGGAGGGGATGTGCTGTAGCAGACACTCCTCTGGGTTTCGCACAACTGCCCATCACTGCAGGATGCTGGGCATCTTAAACAGTCCTCTTTTAGGAGAGACCCTCAGCACCACTTGGTACACGTGAGACTGTCCCAATGGGCACTCACAGACAACTCCTCTTGGCTTTGCTGCAGAAAGTATCAATTCCCAGAGAAGATAATCATGCATCAAGCTCATGTCTCAGCCATGAAGCCAGTCTCGGAGAAGGACCACAATCAGGGACCGGAGCAGGTTACAGGGGAGCAGCGGAGTTGTGCAAACTTGTGGATCAGGAGTGGATTTTGTGCACAGGTCCTCTTGTGCCACCTGCCTGGGTGACACTGCACACACAGCAGCTGCAGCACCTTGGGTGGCACCTGCAGCATCCCCACAGCCTCTGCTAACACAGGGGCCCCGCACCTTGCAGCATCCCCCCACTCCCACATGTGTCAGCAAGCACAGGGCTGTTGCAGTGACGACTCCAGCAATGCTGCGAGCTCTGGCCTTGCTGATCCCAGCTCATCTCGGGGCAGCATTTCTGAGCGGGGAGATACACAGCACAGCACAAAGGGGTGCTTTCATCAGCTCTGCTAATTTTTACCCTGGGGCGAGTGTGATACCCGGACGGCCTCTCACCAGGGGACAGCTCTTTCCAATTTAGCTGGTTGTTGCCTCAAAGAGGGCGAGCACGGTCTGAGACACACTGGAGACCAAAGTGGGATCCCCGACTCCAGGCAGCATAAGATGTGGGATAGCTCTGCCTCCGGCCAAGCCCCCTGCTTTGCACCACTGCCTGCATACGCTGGGGCCTTTTGCCTCCCCAGGCTCCCCCCAAATATCCTCTCTTGCTCCACAGGCATGGAGGGAGACGGCAGCAGATACAAACTGGCCCCATTTCCCAAGCTGCCCTCCAGCTCAGCACCTGCTCCTTCCCACCACCAAGGAACATTTCACAGCTCCAAGGAGCTTCAACGTCTTCCACCAACCACAAAATACCCCAAAGCACTTCCAGGGCTGAAGGCACCAGTCCTCTCTGCCAGAGATTCCCCCATGCACCCAGCATCGGCAGGGGGGGGGGCACCGGCAGCTGCTGGGCTCCCCAGCACCCCAAACCTCACAGATACCGAGCAGAGCCACTTCACCTTGGCTCACTCACTGGCTAGGAGCTGGTTGCCAAGCTCAGACTTGGATCTAGCGATAGACTTTTGTGCTTTGGCTCATGGATCCTGAAAACAAGAGCTTTAATCATTGCTTGCTTTTATGCACCAAGAGCCAAAATTGTCTTGTTAAATACAGTAAGTGATCAGTGCTCGCAGTAAAGAACATTTCAATGACTGCTTGCGTGGGTAATTATTTCAGGCTTGCCTCTCTTCCCCTCTTGAGAAAAATTACGGAATGTGGAAATTATTGCAAAGCCTCTCCAGACTTGGAATATTTTCTGCTGGTTACAGGCGCTTGCTCGGGGCAGTGCTTCTGCCTGTGCCTACATTCGGCTGCCTGGTTGTGCACCGACCCGCTTGCCGATGGGTGCGAGTCCCTGGGCAGGGCGCACCAGGATCGCCTCCTCCACAAGCAGGTACGCAGCTGGCCTTTGACTCACACAGCTCTAAACAACCCCAGCACCTGTCCGAAAGGCAATAGGAGCCTCTGCTGTGCCAGCCTTGGGGTAAGCATTGGCACACATCAGCCAAGCTCAGAAAACATTGCTTTTATGGGGTTTTTGCCCCACTTCTGCATCCCAGAGTGGCAGCCGTGGACCCGTGCTTGGGACTCCCAGCTGTGCCACAGCCCCAGGCAGGAACCTTTTTCCCCCAGTGCTCCTCTTCCAGCCCTCTCTAATATTAGATGATTAAAGTTGCCTTTTAGCTTTTATTATGATTTTTTCCAAAGATAAAAGAGCGCTGTAGAAGCAGAGGGAGCCTCAGCACTAACCGTGTCATTGGAGTTGACACAGTTGGGAACCTCAAGCTGGGAGCACCGCGGTGAGGCCGGGATGCAGAGAGGAAGAGGAGGAGGATGGTGTGAAGCCATGCCATCGCTCAGCCCCAACTTTGATGAAGGGACCAAGGGAGCAGACTGCAGCGATGCTGCCTGCTCTGCCAATCAGGAGATGATTTTCCTCAAAAAAGGGGATTTTTTTTTTTTCCCCTTTGAGAAAAACCCCCTCCCCCCATTTGCAGCCAGGTTTACATCACCTCCTCCTCTGCAAATGCAGCTGAAACCTCAGCAGGAGGAAAAAAAAACCTGGACAGAGGAAGACTGTCAGTTTGCACTCATTTCTAGAGAAAGGTTTAGGGTTACAGAGAAACACACTAAAACAGCTTTTAAGCACAGGCAGCTCTGCACGCAGCATGCTCCACAGCAGGGTTTGGGACCCATAGATTTCCCGAGCCTGGAAACACTGGGAAAGCCCGGCCCACGAGAGAGCAAGAGCCGAAGGAATAACCTCCATCTGCAAATGCACCCTCTGCCTCGCAGGCAGCTCTGGCCTTGGCGAGGAAGGGCAACGCAGCACCCCTGCCCACAGCCCCATCCCCTGCTCCCAGAAGCTTAAACCTGATGCAAGAGGAGAGGCAGGGCTGGGGCACCCCTGCAGCCACCCACGCTCACCGGAGCAGACCACCCCGCTAATACCAGCTCCCTGCACTATTTACAGAGCATTGCAATGTCCCAGTGCAACTGTGATTCATGGGGTTCTTCCCTCCCTTTTGTTACACTAATAAATCTCCCGGCAAAGCAGGGATGGCACATTGCGGCGCGCACCCATCCCACCCTCACGGCCAGTGGGCATCCTCACTTCCAAGACGATTTTGTACAAGGCAATTTTGGCAGTGGTGCGTGGGATGGAGGAAAGAAAGGCTCCAGGAGGGTTTGCGTGAGTGGATGAAGCTTAAAAAGGCAGAACAAGCCCCTGAGTACCTTCAGCATAGACATCTCTGTGCGGGTTTATGTGCAAAGCAAAGTCCCAGTTGGCAGGTGGGCAAATGCTTTCACTCTGAACCTCATTGCTGCAAGTTTATTGCAGCAGGAGAAACGAGGCAAAGCCATTAGCTCCAGCAGACGCCTGGGTGCCCCATGGCACCCCCATCATCCCTGCCCTGGGGTCCTGTGGCTGTGGGCAGCGAGGGATGCAGCACCCCACACGGGGAACAGCATGGGAATTGCAGCAGAACGGGCCCCCGCGATACCTTCTTCCCCGTGCAACTAGAGCAAGATCAGAGCAGAACTCTTTCAGGGTGGACTTTAACAGAGGGCTGTGTTGCCGTACGTAAAACCTGCCGTGATGACAAACCTGAACACAGACCTAAAGGCTCTTCAGTCCCTCCCAGCACCGAGTCATGAGGGGCAGGAGATGGGCAAAGCAAACCTGAGCACCATCAGCAGAGGAAGCAGACATGTCCTGTGGCAAGCACAGATCCACAGCACCAAACCAAAAGCAACTACGCACAAACAAGTGCCTGCAGAGCAGCAAGTGACTTTGGATGATGCTTCCACCTTCGGCAGGTGTGAAGCAGGTCCACAGCACCAGCTCAGCCACACGCACACGAAGGTCACTCCAGACTGACCCTGCTCCAACTCGGGTGATTTTTTGTGGTTTGTTTTTTTTTTTCCTAGAGGCAATACAAAAAGCATCAGTGCAGCCACTGGTAGAGCTCAGAGCAGCAGGGTTTGCCCGCTTCAATTGAGACAGTATTCACATACCTTCACCGTGCCCACCCTGCCAGACAGGAGCTCCTGCACTTCAGGTGTAGCTTTGACCTCTCGTACCTGTCCTCAGAGCTCCCTGCAGCCAGGCCACAGCCCCAGGGCTGATCCCTGGCACCAATATCCATCCCAGAGCTGGATCTGGCACTCCTAACCCCGTGTTTATGTGCTGGGTGCGAGACCACGCTGTCCCCCCCAGCACCCAGTGATGCCACCAGCACACTTCCCCCACGAACAGCCCTGGATGCTGCAGAAGCGGTGTTAAAGATACT
>NW_009614522.1:0-49212 GCF_000690535.1 Cariama cristata | reverse complement strand
GGGGCTTGTGACCCCGCGCGGGACCCAGGCTGGAGTCGTCTGTGCCTGAAGGGCTGCACCCCGGGGAAGGGACCCACGCTGGAGCCGTGCATGAAGAACTGCAGCCCATGGGAAGGGCTCACGTTGGAGAAGTCCATGGAGGACTGTCTGCTGTGGGAGGGACCCCAGGCTGGAACAGGGGAATGGTGTGAGGCGTTCTCCCCCTGAGGAGGAAGGAGCAGCAGAGGCAACTGACCGCAACCTCCATTGCCCGTCTCCCCGTGCCACTTGGCAGGGGGAGGAGTTAGTGAAAATTGGGAGTGAAGTTGAGTCCAGGAAGCAGGAAGGATGAGAGGAAGGTGTTTTAAGATTTGGTTTTATTTTTCATTACCCTATTCTGATTTGATGATTGGCAATAAATTAAATTCATTTCCCTGAGTGGAGTCTGTTTTGCCCGTGATGGTAACTGGTGAGTGGTCTCTCCCTGTCCTTATCTCAACCCATAAGCCTTTTGTTATATTTTCTCTCCCCTGACCAGTTGAGGAGGGGGAGTGACAGAGCAGCTTGGTGAGCACTTGGCACCTAGCCAAGGTCAGCACACCGCAGATGTATTTAATGTTTATCAAATTTAGTGCACACTACAATGTAACAGCCACCAGTGTCATTCAGAACAGCTACTAGCATATGGCTAATAATTTATTCTTCAAACATCAGCTGCTACATGTAACTTTCTTCTGCACTTAATATTTCACTAAAATACCATTGAAGCTATGCTGATTAGTTGTACCATAATTAGGAATACTATTATCTTAAGTGGAATGATCAAAGCCAAAGGTGAATTTAGAACTTAATTTAACTATGGATTTCTCAGGTTCGGTATTGTTTATAGTTAAGAAACAGCTAGTATTTTAACTTTGTTCCTTCCTTTTCACATTATATGTTTAAGCAGAATTCATCATGAATTCATGATCTGAGTCACTGGGGAGTACCTGAACACAATAATAATTAATAATGTTTTATTTAAAATAATAGTTTAAAAATTATATCTGTAATAATTCCATTCAATAGTTCCTAAATAAAAATATTTATGTAATAATAATAAATGCCAACAAATAAATCCACACATATCCTAATCCCAAATCTAAACTGCAGAGCAAGCAGTCACTTTCAAGACTAGCAAATTATTTTAAAATTTGTTAAGATTAAAGACTGATGCTGTTAGTCTCAGTTGAAATACTTGGATCTAGTCAAGCATTTTTGTTGCTTGGAACCACATTTAGGATACATAGATACATAGATGTGTAGGTATGTAACATATATATCTACACAGATATGTGGACAGTTTAATAATCTCTAAGGGGAATTATGTACTCGGGCCATTCAAAAATCACTTTAAATCCTGTGCATTTTTAGGATGTAAATTGATGTAAAAATTTGTATCTTCTCTTTTCATCTTAGACTATGGCATGAAACAGAACACTGTACTATGAGTCCTTTGTGAGCTCCAGGCAGCCCGATTTGTCCACAGAATACAGCATAACACAAAAATGATAGCCTGGGTACTTAAAATCGAATAGCTATGTTATGATGATAGCACAGCTACTAAGCCTTGCTCTTGACACGGTGGTGCACTATCATGCTGACACAGATACTATAGGTACAGTATTTCATGTTCTGAAATTAGTTCAGCTAGCAATGCTTGATGCAGACACACTTTACTTCTAGTCCTATCCTATTTCCCACTTTTTTCGTGTCCGTATTCTGCTGTCTCACAGTATTGGTAACACTGCTAATTTACACTGTAGAAATAAAAATAAATATATGATGACTTGTAAACACTGTACCAATGATTCATTCAGCAGTAACATAATTTCTTGTTTGTGATATTAGAATTGCTTTTCATAGTGATGAGTCATAGAATCAGAACAGTTATTTGTGATTTGACTGAAAAAATCAGGCATTAAGATTAGGCTAAGTATGAAACTTACATATGTTAACTTCTTCCATACGATGGCAAAGAAATGGAGAATAATTTATAGTTAATATAATGATAAGTAAATTTTGAAAAAATTTGCCTTTACCTTGTAGGTCTTTCCTAGATAAAAATGTAATTAAATTTAAGAAAGTTTTATCCATATGAGGGCTGTAGCAGAGGTCATAGTAGTCATAATGGCCCATTAAAATAATGAAAACTTTGAAAGTAGGACTTCTCGTTCTATATTACTAGCTTTTTTTTTTTCCCCCGCTATACTACAGCACAATATCATGCTCCCGTATTGTCCTTATGTGACTTTCAGTAGAGTTTTTGCATCAAGTCCAATAGGAGAAGGAAAATGGTTGCCGTTTAAGTCAGTGTCATCACTTCCAACTCATTTTGATATTCAACATCGTACTTTAAAAAGATTCATAGATTGATTTTTTTAATTGTAGCTCATTTCTATACGTTTCTATAGCCCAGGTCTATACTGGGCCTCGTAAAACTGCTGAAAATAGTAGATGACGGTTCTCTGTTACATCTGATGTTTTACCATTTTCTGTTACTATCTTTTCCCTTACAGAAGGTCATATAAAGTTTTAAATCTGCAATAAGGGTCTTTGTGTGTGATCTTACCTGTAGAAAGAAAGCCAGTACAGCTATGAAAGTATTTGGCCCTCTTCTATTAATATTTTACCAGTATTATATCCAGAGCTAGTGTCTTGCTGCATCTTTGTCGTAACCTGATTCTGTAAGCCCTGAAGATCCTCATAAATTACATCAGTCTTGAAGATTTCGTAATTTATAAGTGACCAAGCAGATGAATAAACTGTCCCATCATTACAAAGGGGTTATAGAGAGACTGAGCCACCATTCCATGTATTACATGATTCTTATATCAAGCAGAGTATACATAAGAGAAAAAAAAAATGAAATACGTAGCAAAACCAAAGAGTCAGTATTTCTATGTGTAGAAACTGTGAGAAAAATAGTTATTAAACCAAGAATTTGTTCCTAAAATGTATGTCTACTTCAGTTTGAACAAAAATAAGTAAACTCTTCAGTGGTAGAAATGAATGTAAGGGTAACAGAGCTATGGTGACCTATGCTGGCGAAAGATTTGGCTATAATAACTTTATTTCAGGGAAGAAGCATTCAATTTTCCAATTAGATGGACAGACAAACAAACAATTTTTCAGAGGCAGAAACTAAATAATGACCTCAATTTTTGGAATATTCTGTGTCATGTTTCCAACAAAGCCATCTTTATTCCAGCTGTTCAAGACCAATGGAAATAAGAATTAACAATAGAAATATCTGTAGATTCCTCAAAAAATTTTGCTTACAGAATGTAATAAAATCTCAGTTAAATCAATAAACTGGTTCCAGAACATGTCAAAGGTTACACTCATAAAATTCATACAGCAAAAGAAATAACTATAATTGAGTAAAACTGTTAATTGACATCCCACTGGTAGGCTCTGGAACTATACAAGTTCTACAAGCAAAGCAACTTATGGAATGGCAATTTTTTCTTAAACAGCAGAGGAAAACAAAATGCTAGTTGCACTTTAAAACCTTCATTTATATTTTCACTTTATTTCAAATTAACACCTACAACTGTTAATGTCAATGTAAAGTTTAAAATAATTTTTAGTTTTATACTAGTTATTCTTACATTACTCAGATCTCTTCCTCAGATAAAACCTTCCTTTTTTGTTTAAGAAGTTTAATGAATGAAAGATAAGTATCCTACAATTTAGACTTTCAGATCTAATAATGTTTAGTTGACAAAAAATGTTCTATATAACACGTTTGTGTGGGTTTTTTTCTGTGCCTGATATAGTTTAATATTAGATTGCTTCTCACAGAAATGAGCAGAAATATTTTAATAGCTGAACTTAATTACATATAATTCATAACTGTTGCTTATTTAACAGTGACTTTTGCATATTCCAGCACATTTCTATATTTTGAGTTTCTATCTAAATTTCATACTTCAAGGGTTACATCTGCAGCTGTATGTGAAGATTGAACCTTTTTTCATTAAAGTAGATTTCCGCTGGATTAACCTTCCACTTTCAAAATGTACTATTTAATCAGTGCTGCTATTTGCTTGTAATGGAAAAGAGTAAAACTTATGACTGTTGGCTTTGTATAAGCATACTGTACAAACAATAAAGTTTTCTGCTTACACTGCAAAATCATGCAGCCATGGAGAAAAATACTGTAGTATGAAAGAATACATAATTATGAAAGAGGGGTGGTAATTTTTTAACTGACTATATTTGAAATGGAGCAAAGACAAAATATTTCTCATGTATTTCACACATGTATTTTACAGAATGTAAACATTGATTTTTGCATGGAAAGGATTTCCTCCCTGGAAGCGAAAGTCAGATAGACCCTCAGAAGAAGCTGAAATAAATGGGTGTGATGATTTATATATAGCAAGTATTTGATGCAGTGGCTTTAACAGAAAGCCATTCTTTATCATAAGGCTAGATGGCATAGCATACAACATTCTATGAGGGTGAAAGGAAATTGTATTTTTCAGGATAGATGATATTGTAATTCCAAACATTATGAAGCAAAATTTAGAGCGAATACAAAAGCTTAAAATAATTATTGTTATTATTGTCAATTGGTAATAAAACGTACCTTTATGTAATAATAGCTGATATATCTAAAGAATGAAAAATGTAGTCTTTGTGTTGTTTTAACAAAGTGAGGTATTTTGAAATTAGAAATATGCAGAAAGTGCAATGGGTTGTTTTGACACTGAGAAATTCAGGGAAACTTAAGGAAGAACTATTATGCTTTGCTGCTGGTTGAGCTGAGATGGTGTAACATCTCAACTGCTTCGCACAGACTGGAAGACATCTACATTTGCTCTCCATTCAAACTTAAGTTGTGTTGTGCTTTGGAGGGTGGTCTGTATTGCATAAGAGACAATTTGCCTAAATATTTCAATCTGTTTTCAGTTAGAAGCTGAAGAAATTTCTGTTCACCCAAAATAGATTTATTGTTACAGTAAATTGGGAGTAAATAAAGAAAAACAATCCTCTCCAAATTTTCTTTGATAAGTGATGGTTTAACTTAGACTAAATAACAACAGATTGTGTGTTGTATATTAAACTGAAAAAAAATTATGCTAAGTCATCAGACTCAGGCAATTTGTGTTCAAGCCTTCCTTTTGTTATCTTGCTGGTTTTGCTTATTTGAATTTACATGTCCTCCCACAAAAAAAAAACCTGCTATGAAATCTGCAGGTTCATCAGCTGAATACCAAGGTAATCACTACCTAGTGATAAATTAGTAGTTTAAGATTTTCCTGCCGATTTCTGCGCATTATTACTCCTTGATGTGCTGATAGTAAACGAAATACTTAAATTATGCTACAATATTTTTCATCGTATTTTCAGTTTATCTTATTTTTTAACCCAAGCTGAAATAAAATTTTATATTAACTTAATTCTCCTTCTCAAGATATTTTTAAGTCAGCTTTTTATAACTATACATACACATTTTCATGAATAGTAACCAGTTATCTTAGGGATTTTTTTTCCCCTTTCTTTTTTCTTTTTCTTTTTCTTACTTTCCAGAGACATGAATCAAGGTATGTGTGAACCATGTAGGAAAGTTATTTATTGTAGTGTTAGGATAAAATTAATGACCTTTTTTTTTCTATTTTAAACCACATACTAGGATCTATATAATCATATTAGTTCAGAAGTTTGAGGATCTTGCTACTGCTTTAAAAAACTCCTCCAGAAAGTTGTTCTAACACGTTCTTTAATCTGTTATTTGATTGTAATTTCACATCTTCAGCTACTTGCTCATTCTGATGCAGACTTAAACATGTTTACCTAGGATTCAACAAGATACTTCTAGTTGGCAGCTACAGATTCACAATGTATAGCTGGGTGATATGCCAATGATAACTGGTATCATTGTCTCCTTCCTGATAGACAAACTGTCCCATACTGAATTCACGGAATATACCTACTTAATTACAAAACAGTGATTAAATTCTGTGTTCCACAGATTTTCTTTGTATATCCACAGTGAAAATCAGGAGAAAATTATCATATTTTCATTTTAAAACTCTTGAAATTACTTATTCCTTAAAAATATTTCTGTAATAACTAGTGAAAATCCAAAAAAGACAGGAGTATAAAGAAAGCTGATGGAAAAGAGCAAACCAACCAAGTAAGTAAGGAGAAGTAGAAGAAGGTATGATTATAAGGTATGATTATAAGGGACTGCTTAGTTTTTTTTCTTATTGAAACTGTATGACTGCCTAACAGAGGAAATCAGTCTTTTTGGCTTGTCCTGGCTGTTGTACACTCAATTGTGTGGAACCATTTAGAGGCACAAGGAGATTTTGCTGGCTCTGATTACTCAGGGGAGAAGATTTTCAAGTATGGGATAGGATATGTAAAATGTAAAAGACACAGATAGCAAGAAAAGATGGAAACACTAAAAAGATAACAAACATGCAGTAAAGACTAAAGTTCTTAAAAAAAGACACTTTTTCTGGAATCTCAGAGGTACTATGAAGAATTTCTTACCACACACTGAAGGTTGCTGGTCTGAAAATAAAGCTCGAGGAAAGGAAATGATGAGCAAGCAAAAGATTAATTTTCAATTCCTTCTACTTTATCTTGGCTCACACACTGAAAGTTACAGCCTATAAATACAGCTATTTGTGAAAAATCTCAACTGGAGTAGTTGTTGGGGTTTTTCTCAGTTCTGCCTTGGGCCTAGCTCCAAAATAAAGCAAGTATACCAATTTCAACTGTATTTTTCATTCAACATTTTTTATGCATTTCTGATATGCTTATTTTAGGGGAAAAGAACTGAAAAGTATGATTAATAAAGTGCAAATAACTATTAAAAAATAAAGTGTAGAGGTAAAAATCAGTTAAAAATATGCCTAACCTTAACACTTTCTTTCTCTTCCTGCAGACCGTAACATGCATTGATAAGATGACAGGAGAACAGTTGTTGCAGTCTTCCTTAAGTTGTTGGATTTCTGAGAGCATACTTAATATTAGATTGTGTATCACATATCAAAAACAAGATATCTGCCTGTATTCATAAATCTGCTCCTCAGCAAAAGAGCAAATATCAATGTTAAATTTACTTCAAATGCTGCAAAATGTATGTAAAATATTATTGATGCAAGTAAAGCAAACCCTTACTCATAACTCTACGTTACTTACAAACTAAGTCACGAAAAAAAATTAAAATAAGTCTTGTTTTTAGAGTGTATTTTTCCAAGCTGCCATTTTCGTATAGTTCACTCTTTAAAATTCAGGAGCCTGAACAAAGAAATACTTCCCTTGACTTTTAACAAATTCTTCACACAAGCAAATTTTTTAGAAGTTAAATCTAATTTTCAATTATCAACTGGAAAGCAGAATAAGAACACAAAAAGTAGATTGCTTTGGGAAGAACTTGCAATAACAAGCTTTAGTGAGAAAAAAAATTAGCATTTTTAATTTCAAACAATTCTAATAATTTCAACAGTTTTCAAAAATATGCATTTAATATTAATTAATGATTTCCAAAATTAACTACTGTCATAAGTTTCATAGCTAGGTTCAGATGCCTTCAGAAGATTTTTTAAAGAGTAATTTTTTAAACATAGACTGGTTTGAATCAATGCAATCGAGTGAAAAATAGATATAAGTTATTACTAAGCCAGGTATAGATGACCTGATTATTCTTATAATTATGTTAAAATATCTTTATGATCTCAGATACTGTGTGATTTGAATACCCTTGCATCTTTAATGTAATTATTCTTAGAGAAACTATGTCAAGCAGGAAATTACTATTCACTGTAATTCGGAGCTTGGGAACTGAGGTCCAGAAAGCTTAAAGGTATGCCTAGACAGGTATATATGTAGTTGACCAACTCAGTCACCGAATGCTAACATACCAAATATGGGGGCTAATAATATGTGTTTGAGTATGATAGGCCTTTCTACTGTGTCACAGATGTACTGTTTCTCAGCTGAGAAGCAGTATCTAACAGAAGAAGAAGACCAGCTTCTTAAATTGCTACTAAGTTGTGACTGTGCGATATCTCTTCGTTTATCCTGGGACTAATTCCACTGGTTGGGCGCAAATCATTTGTGGAAATTCACCAAAATGCAAAAAGAATGATTGTATTTGAACAAGAATTGAACTCATGTTTCATCAACCCCAGATAAAGACTATAATCCTTTATGTATCTGTCTGTTACATGGCTGAATACTGTAATATTTATTGTAGATTTTGTAACTGGAGTTTGTAGGAACAGATTCTCAACAGGCGATAGAGTAATTTCATTCAACTCAGTGCGATTAGGTGGATCTGCAAACTGAATAACTGACCTGTTATTGATTTCTGTACTTAACTCTTTATTTGTTATCAAAGTGAAAAAATGCAACTTTAATCTCCTGATCTAGGAAACAACTAGAGGACTTTACAGTGCTTTGGAGAAAGTTTTATACCAGCACTTAAACAGTAAAAGATGCTAAATGTCAAATTTCAGTTTGCAACTTCTTTACACAGTTTTTGATCTCTTTATTGTTTTTTTTTATTTTTCCTCTGGCACTGATTATACTTGGAAATTATTAAATTTGGTTTGAAACAAAATTTCAGTTAGTGATGAAAAACGAAGTTAAAAAAAATCAAGCATCGATCATATTTGCAATCAGTCCAAACTAGATTTTTCACTTTTTGTCTTTGGAAGGAAAATTAACCAAGCAGATAATAGTAAACTATATCATGTCTCCTTATTTGACAGCCTCTAGCTGTCCCTAGGCAGCATGCATCTTCTCTCTGCAAGGTCCATCTGAAGAATCTGTCCATTTCCTGTTCATTCTTCAAGTAGGTACCATGACACTTACTTACCATCTCCTGCAGCTCCTTCCCCTGGTGCTTCAGCCAGAGTGCCTCCTTCCGATGAGGACACTGATGCCTCCAACTCAGCCTCAGAGAGAAGCAGCAGGTACTCTCTATCGCCTGAGACATGCATGGCTGTATCCTCCTTCCCTCCTGATTCAGATTAGTGATGTCCTCAAATATGCCGGAGCAGCTGCTCCAGCTGGTGCCTTGTTCCACATCACTGTGATTATGCTGACTCTATCAATCCCACACCAGTGACCAAGAGAGTATAAAATGTTTTTATCCGCATTTTGGAATCTTTAGCATTGTTCCAAGAAGGATGGAAGATTCCTAGAGCTGCAGTCAAAGAATAGGAGGTTTATTACTAAGACATCTCCCCAAAGAGAGAACAGGTGTGGATTCTACTTTGTTCACATGACTGCTTACTCATTTTTCACTTACCAGTTATCAAATCAAATATATAAGCGGTACCAAGAACATCATCTTAAAAGGTTGCTTAGGTATATCTTTTTTTTACGTTTGTATGCAAAGATGATGCACATAACCTTCTTTGGGCCTATTGCCATATACTGTCACAATATAGTGATAATATTCATCACTGTTATTTAGAAACTTTATTTATCTTCTTGATAGTATGTACTATATTATTCTGGTGTAATTTCTTCTCCCCTTTTTGTTTTCTTGAAAGCAAGTATATCCAGCTTTAAACTATTAATACTACAATTGATTTCAATCTGATATGGCTTGCTTAATCTTTTATTGTGAAGCAATGACATCTGGACTGCATTCATAAGTGCTATCAAATCAACAGTGAAATGCTTGGAGCAGTTGGAAATACTTTGGAGCTATGGCTGAAGACACTCTTTTTTATCATAAATCTTTTCATTTTATATTATAACTAATTGTTATGTAACCTGTTAGCAGGTAGCTCACCCAGGAGTTATCTGAAGACGTTTTACTTAGAGTGTGAAGCATTGAAGTTCCACAGAACAGAAAAGATAGTATTGCCCTCTCTCTTCTTATACGCATTTTAAAGGACTCCTCTGTTTACTTAAGTCTGTCATTTACAAAAATAATCCACAATCACTTTTGTAAAAGGTCTCTTGAGTTGTCACCAAAGTGTAAAGTTTCAATGTATTTAGTACAATTAATACAAATAACTGCAAAACAGAATGAAACAGAATTTGTCATCTATCTTATGTGCAAAGGTGATTTACTATGTCAGTAAACAACACAGAAAAAGAAATTGTAAGAGAAACGTGCAAGAAAGGAATATTTTTGCAAATAAAATACAGAATTTAGACACATACATAGAAAGTCTGGTTTTGTCTGGACTGTGGAATGGAATATTTTCATGTCCGTTGTCATGAGATAGTGAGAAAGAAAAGTATATAATCCTGGTAATAAAAGTAAGGACTGACTTTTTCTGTGTTTCATCTTACAGAATATATATTAAAAAAAAACCAACTCAAACATAACAAGACAAGACCCTTACTTCTGTGAACATGTTTGTTGGTTACTCAAAAATTTCAACCGTGTTACAAAACTATGTTTGCAGTGGGGTTAATTAGGTGACCTACTGATGCGAAATTTCACTAAATTTTGAAAAGTTGCTTATGGCGTCTAAAATAGTTTTCAAAACATAGCTTTTCTTTTGAAATGTCTCTAAACTTATAACACATTAAGAACTTTTTAAAAATGGATTATACCTGAATTCCTTCCTTAGTTTCCATTGACAACTTATCTTTAAAAATGTCTACCTACACAAAATTTTGTGGAGACAAATTTTGACATCTGATGCAATGAATAGTTTAAAAGAGAATTTTTGGTCTTCTTTAGTATAAAATAAAACTTAGTGTGAAAGGTGGTATATAATGAAGAAAAGATATATTCTTGGCAGTTGACACATTTTGCAGATCAAGAAATACAAGTTCAGCTCTGTACTTTCTGGTTTCAGGTGTTATCTAAGAATTTAGAAATTTTAAAATATAAGCAGAAAGCTATGACAAAGCTAAAATACTTAGCCAATTTGTCATTTATACAGTAGGAGTAAAGAAAGGACAATATTAGAGGTTTAGTTTTTGAAAGAAAAAGTGAATGCATGGATTTTGTGAGTGTGTAGTAATAAATAATGTAATAATATGTTGATAAATCATCGATGAATGCACTTAGATAAGTAAATATGAGCTTTTATCACTTGGACTGGGCTTGAGCCCCAGATTCTAGATATCTAGACAGAATTAGACATTTAAGCAGGTACATACTGAAAAGTTATCATATTCGATGGAGGCACAGTCAATACAGCCAACAGGGCTCAGCTCAGCAGGCTGAAAATAGGCCTGAGTATCATTTGACACTTTGTAAGATATCCAGAGTATTTACATAGGGCTGGAAGACGTGACGCAAGATCTACAGAGTACCTTCATCCTTCAAAATTAGTAAATAGCTGCCTGGAGGATGCTGCAGGGCATCTCAAATAGCACTGCACAACTTTATGGACAACTAGGACAAGATGCACTGATTGTACTGGCTATGTTCTCATTGTCTATGATGAAAGCTTAATCACTTAGCAAACATGTAGACACTTAAAATTAGATATCTGTAACATGAGGCTTAATAGCAAACTCAGTATTAAAAAGCCCTATTATATTATCCCCATAATATAACGGGAGTTTAGCTCACAGCTAAATCCTCGTATGTTGATGCCTAAACTTGATTTCTATGATCTAGAATTGAATTCCACCTTTAAATCTGAATGTATCAACTCAGCGACATTTCTAGACATAGGAAATAGGTTAGATTAGTTGTATCACAGAAATTATTACTTCTGTTCATTACCTATAAGGAAGCCTACATGACAAACTTAGATAGATGTAACTATATGGAAGACATCTACAGTTAGTTCTTATCCTTGGGGTTCATTTTAGCTGACCAAGAGCAGACGGATGGTGGAAATTGACCTATTCTAGATCTTACCACTGACTCTGGTTGCAAACCAGAAGGGTAGACGCAGTCTTATACTCCTGTGAGACCCTTGTCAGTGTTCCCTGAATGTTTTGAGATCTCAGGATGTTGCAAGTGGCACTAGATGTCTCTATTTACGCAACTGAACTGTTCCTTTAATCACAAAACATGATTACAGTTAAAAAATAACTGTCAAATTTCATTATTTCAGGAGTAATATTTGCAACCATGTTTGTCTAGAATTTTAGGTATAGTTTCTACTGCTCAATATTCTGTACCAGTATAAAGCTTATCACCCGTTCCCAGATCTGTCTTTCTGCACTCAAACAGGTCAAGAAAGTCACTGTGATGCAGCAGTTACTTACAGAAGCAACCTCTATATTCTAGAAAAAGAGGAACACATACATGTTCCTGTGGATTTTGATTCATTTACATCCTGCTGTTCAACTCTGTAGTGGCTTAAATCATTAAAGCATTAGCTGCCCGTCCTGCTCTGCAAGGAAGCACATTTAGTAACTAATTTGACATGAGACTGAAAAAGGAATTGTTCTATTTTCTTTCTTTCAAGGTGATATCAGTGTTGTTCCATGTTTCTTGCATTTATTTTTTTCTTTCTTGATACATGGTAGTTTATGAGATAATTTGTTCTCTGTGAGCAATGCAATTTGTTTAGACTGATTTTGAATCTACATAGTTTTATTTTCTACCCTAGTCTACTATTGTTATCAGATAACACAAAAAACATCATATCACTTTCACAGCTGGCAACAAAATCTATGATAAATTTCAGAAGCACTGAATATTTTAGAAATGCATGTAGGACATTTCGCTCCTTGGACATTAGGAATCATTTGTGTTGAAATCCATTTGTTAAATCTTTACATAAATAAAGGATACTTTTCACAAAAATAATATAGATGATTTACCTTTCTCATGTATTTAAACAGCACTGGTTACACACCAAGGGAGGTTCACTGCCAAGTGCTTGAGAGGATACTTGTGGTCAGCTCAAAAATTAACTATCAGAGGTGTGGGCAAGGAAATCACCATAGAGAGTGTGAACAGCCAGTCTCACTCACCATGACATTTAAAATTTCAAACAGTGACAAGTCATGTTACCAGGCATCCAATGTGTGACTTGATTGTCATCAAGTATGGGATACACTAACATAACATTTACTGGAAATAAGCAAAGATGTGAGATTTGATACAACTGGAGGTGTCACCTGTGGGGAATCCAGCGCCTTGTGTTGCTTCTCAATTGCTGATTTCCATTACAATGTCAGCCTTTTGTCAGTTCCTTGCCTGACAGCTCATCACTAGGCTGTAGAGCTGTGCTAGAGCTGTTCTAGAGCCTGTAATAGCTTTGAATAACATTAACTCCATTGATAAAGCCTATTTGTGATTTGTGACTTGTTGCAAAAGTTGTTTAGAAATCTCTGTGTAAAATGGAAAGAAGAGCAGAGAGGAAGCAGGAGAGGAAAGAGGAGAAACAGAAAGGCAACACAAAAGAAAAGAAGGAAGGGCAATTAATGACTTAGACCTAATTATTTCAGCGGGATGATTTCAAAGTCCTCTGCCTAACTCAGAATAGCAACTCAATTTGTATTGAAAGTGACTATCATAGACCACACCCTACTGATCATCCAGGGGTTGCTTTCCTCCAGGTGTCCTAGGAGAAGATACATTTCTTACATTTTGTACAAATAACTTACTATGAACTGAACTAGAAAGAAATAGACACTATGGGAAGAATTCAGCCCACTTACTTTTTATCTTACTCTGACTTAGGCAAAATGTGTTGTCTTACGTTTTCTATTATGTGTGGCTTCCTGATCTTTGATGCATATAATATTTTTCAGTCTTGCTAGGCAAAGTTCTTTAGGCATCTAATCACAGTTTTCTACATGTGCTCATAAACATTCCTTTTTAAGTCAGTGGATGACTAAGAGCAACATTGATTCAAAGATAGACCAGAAGAGACAAAATTCTGCTTTAATTCCTGGAAAAACTAATCCATTAAGTATGCTTAAACCATGCCTTAAATAAATGATAGTGTTAAATTCAGTGCATGAAACTGTCAGACACTTATATGTAGTTGCTGAAGAGTTTAAATACTCCCATATGAAATAGAACAGTTACAGTTCCTTTTCCATACACGGACATTTAAATTAATGACTTCACTTGTTAAAGAGTATCCTAGCCAAATTATACAACATATCTGGAGGTATTGGAGATATTAAAACCTTTGTATTGTCACTTTTCCTAACATCCTTTCTGTCCTTACAGTCTTGATATCATCTTCAGTTTCTTTCTCATCTCTATGGATATGTTACCCATAACCACTATTCTTCAGTATCTCATTCCGGTCCACTTACTTAACAACATAGTCCTTCTTATCAATCTATAATAAAGTAGAAATGAAAATTCACTGTATGCCATCAGATTATTTGAGAAACCAAAACTTTGCATAGCAGTTCCCTGAATGTCTGCTCTCCTGGAGTCCAAATTCCTTGCTACTTGTCTTCTCTTCCCTTAAGATTTTCAAGCTCTATCATCTCATGGTCATTGTAGTCACAGCTGCCATTTACTATCATTATAATGAGCCAACTATTCTTTTTTTATCAGTTGCCAGACAAACACAACAGGACCTAAAGTTAGCTCATCCAGGATCTTAATTCAGCCACTCCTTACACCCCTCATTACCTTCTCTGCCTATCTTGTCTGAAGACCTGCTATCCATATATCACAATACTCCAGTTGTTCATGTTACCCTGCTATGTATTTACAATTCTCTGTAATTTCTTATTGACATCCAATTCATTGTTTTTTCCCATACTGTACACATAAGAGCAAAGGTGCTTCAAATGGATATTTGCTCACTTCACCATTTAAAGGGGAATATAAGCTTCTCCCCTATTGCCCTTTCTCTTACTTATCTTCAGGTTTTGATCTCCTTCCTGTGATGAACTTTGCTTAAAACTCTCTTCATTGTGTTAGGAAGAAGCAACTGTGTTGCCCCACCTTATCAGGTAAACCTTATTTCTCTTTAGCAGCTCTTATTCCTTGAAGTGGGTTCATGGTTATAGGAGCCAAAGCCCTTAACTTGACAGCAGTTGTGCAGGCAGGAGTTGAGCTGCAGGATGCATGTGTTTCCATTTCCTTTCCCCTTAATAGTACGATTGAGGAGATCACCGCCTGGGCTTTGCTCCTTTCACCTATCCCTAAGAGACTCCAGTTTCCAGCTCCCATGGTCCTGGGAATCTTTGTCCTATCACTGCTCAAGCACAGCTTTTGAATGTTCCTCCTTCTGTGTGACCTGGGACTTAGGCTCTGGACTCTGCCAGGTCTCTGCAAAGATCCTTTAACTTTCCCATACATCTTCCCTGATGCCATGCAACCTTCTCACCTTCTCCCTCATCTGCTTTTCGTGGCTTAGCAGCTTGACTAGAGCACACCTCCTGCAGGTGAAGCTACTGTTCACCATCACCCCCAGCTCCCACCCAAGCAAAGAGCATCAAGTTCACCCTACAGCCCAAGACTCAATGATTACATCCCCCTTGGAAATCCCTCTTGGATCAATGCCTCTGTTAATCTACATGTCACGTAAGTTGGAGTGTGCTCTTCTGTGTCACTGTGCTGAGCTGACTGGTAGTCTCAAGGAGCATATCCGGACCTTTGGTGTTACCCCATTTACACCAACCGTTATATGGACTATCTAGCGCTCTTTTGCATTACCTAGTTATAGTATGTTTGGTTTTCTGGTGTTCCCCACTACCAGTTTCCAATAAGAAACTGGGCACAGATCTTTGTTCTGAAAGTGATCCTGCTTGGCAGTCAACTGTCTCTCTTGGCAGTCACTGTATCTTGGTTCCCAGCTCCTTGGTGAGTAGATTCTTGTGATTTTCATTTACTGGAAAAAAAAATTAAAAGTTTCTCTTTTTTTAATTTTTTTTTTTTTTTCTTTTTCTTCCCACCTGCAGACACTCTCATATGGAGTAGAGGTACAGGGCTCTGGTAATGAGAGGGCATGTATCTATATTGAAAGATAGCTCAAAGATTAATTGATGCTATGCCAATGACAATGTTTTTGCATAAAAAAATTTCTATGTCTTATCTTTTTGTAGTTGTCTTTGATTGCTTAAAGACATGTTTTGCAACACATTTTCCACTTAAGAACCCAGACCACAATTATGTGAAGTATATGACACTAGTCTGAAAAGGTTAATCCCACTTTTACCATTCTGTTCTCTCGATATTCTACTCTAGGCTTATTTCAGTATTTCAGAATCTATGAGATTACGGAACATGATGGTGTAGTGTGTAACCCTACATGGTCAGAAGATAATTGGTATTTCAAAGCTTTAATTCCAAGAACCTGCCAATAGCTTGAAGCTTATTTTAACAGCAGAATACAAAGAGAACAGCAGAATGGGAGCTTTACAAGTGAGACATCGGAGTTTAGACTTAAGATATTTATATAGCTGAATGTGCTTCAACGTGGAGCTCTGTTTTCATGAAATGGATTATTTGCCACCCTTAAGAACAGTGAATCTGTATTCTTCTATAAGTACTATAGGAAAATAGTACTTGGGGGGATCAAAATTTAGTCTGAATTAAGCTTTAATATCAGTAAGCATGCAGTAGTGAGGGGAGTAAGTAGCAGTTACCGACCATCAGGAGAAGTAATGCCTGAAAGTCCTTGTCTGACTTCGATTCAGAATGATTTGTAGTTTGTGTCTCAAATGGCAGATCATTCATACCTTTGTACCTCCTGTAGCAATGTTCACTTGAATCATCTGATGACGGGTTTAAATTCAGCTTTGTTTATTATTGATTAAACATTTGATTAAACCCATTTGAATGTTTATGTCCCTGACTTTTATGAATCAGTTTCTTCAGACTGAATGAGCCATTTTCAATCCGTGGAAACTAATTTTCAGTCTGTTGATTTGTTTTTATAGAAAGAAATTTTGAGTACCAATGTGCAGCTATGTAAAAATTATGACCCTTTTCTTGATGGTCATAGAACACTATTGAATGCTTAAAACTACATATACTATAAGTCATATTTCAGTGCTTTTTGTTACAGCTAGTGGCTAATAAAAATCCCACTGGGGAGTAATATTATACTCTAAGTACTGCAGTTATTCTAATTTTCCAGTTCACTGGCTTGATGTTTACTATCTTCTCTGTAAGTATATAGAATCTACTCAAAGTCTGCAAAAAACACCATGCATTCTAAACAAGTGAGCCCTAAGACAAATGACTTACTTCTATTATGGAGAAATTATAATTGCATATTTCAAATAGAGAAAATGGATTCATTTTTCAATGCAAGCCATATATTTTGGATTCTTTAAAGAGGCTTGCTGCTCTCAATAAAGTCCTACCTAATTTAAAATATCTGTAAATAAATAAAATGCATTCTTCCCTGAGTATTGTGTGCAATCCATTATATTTTACAAAATCTAATTAAAAATGTCCAAAAAATATAAATAAATTCAGCAAAAGAATTCCATAATGTGTGAACGGAACCATGAACCAGACGTTACCTATTGCACACATGTAACTAGCAATGCATAACCTCAGCTGGAGGTAGACTACATATTCCTAGGCTCAAAGGTCTTATGGATAGAAGAACCAAAGAAATATATGCATGCCACAAGCTTTGTTGTCAATTTATAAGGTTGATTAGTGGATCTTCCCCACTTCATTAAAACCAAAGTAGCATCACGCAGATTTGTCCAGCATGGTTGCGATCCAGTAACTATGATCCAGATGAATCAGGATCAGATTGTAGGCAGAGCCAGATGTGATTTTTCTCTACTGATATATCTTTAAAAAGATTGAGTTCTAAAATTTTATTTTCATTCAGAACGAAAATGTATTCTGAAACAAACTGTGTCTCATGAAATAAAATGTTCTTTGATAAACCTCAATGTTAACAACCTTGAAGCAATTAATTTGGCTAAATTCTTTACAGATTTCACATATGAAGGAACACTTTCTCTTAAGGGATGTTAGGAGTGGCTGCCTTCTCCAGTTGCTTATGCCAGGACTCCCTCCTGCCTGGCCGCTGGAGCCCAAGCCAGGGACCTGGGGTTTCTAACCAGGTTGAGGGACCCAGATGTCACTTTCCTGTTTGCAGGTTCAACCGGTAGTGAACTCTCCTGGTTCACAAGCATGCATGCACTTGCAGATACCAGAATACCAGCACAGACTCTCTGTCTGCTTGGCACCCCTGCCCAAATCCACACCCCTTTTACCTACCCCACAGGTCTTCTACTCTCCAGTTGTTCCAGCTCAGTACTCACTACAAACAAACAGCACTCACACACTTGTCCCACAGGCACCTCACACTTGTGGGTCTCACCTAAATACCAGTATAGACCCCACACCCACCTGATACTCGTGTTGAGACCTGAGGCCCCCCTCTTCACCAGCGAGCAGTCTGCTAGTGAATATACAAACCCTACACACACCCAGTTTGGGGAAGATACAGACGCTCACCTCCCAGCAGCTGGCACCAGGCACACAGTCTGTGACCTGCAGTCCTGCTCCAGTGACTGGTGCTGAGCCCCTAACTTGCCTCACTCACTACGGTCCCTCTAGTAGCTAGTTTTCAGGACACACATGATTCCTGTCCCAGTGACTGGGCCAGGGGCACCCACATCCCCACTCTGACTCCGGTAGCTGGCCCCACATTTCACTCACACGTATACGGGTCTCACCAGCAGCTCGCACCGAGTCCTTGCAGCACACACACACACAGGATAGAGAGTGAAATTACACAGAGAGAGGGTTAAGAAAAGATTTAATAAGACATAAGGAGACAGGACAGACTGTGATGATCAGGCACAGGGTTCATCCAAACAAATGTACTGACTGACTCTGTTTTACAGACAACTGGTCTCTTTTATACCCTTTTCTGCATACTCCCTCCCCTGTTCCCCCCTGCTCCCCTCTCCCCTGCACATTGCTTCATCAGTTGATACAGTCCCACCGACTCCCTCCAACATCTGGATCCTCAGTTTTGCATCCTCATCTGTTACAAAGTCCTGGTTTACCTGCAGTTTCTTGATAGCCCATCAATTAGTGTGACTGACCAGGTTTGTTTCTGATTATTGTCTTTGTGGATTCTAATTGGTCAGGTTTTATGTCTCTGTGTGTTTGTCTCTTGCTCTGTCCTTATCCTCCCAGCTGAAAAAATAAACATTTTCACACCTCACATACTCTTACCAATTCATGCCACTGATCAGGTTTGTTCTTATCATGACCTTGCTTATCATGTGTTGGCCAGGTTTGTCTCTGTGTTCCGGTTTGTGGCCCCGTTTGATGAGATGCCCTTAAAGGAGCAGACATGCTCCTTTCACATAACCTTACACTTCTAAATTCTCTTTGCATAAATGTGCATAGCTGTGTGAAGTATGTATAAGCTTTTTTGATTGCACTGCCTTTGACATTTGAATATGAGCATAAGTTACAGGCATCGAAAAATTGGAGCAAATGTTATTATCAACAAGAATTCACATGTTAAAAATCATAGCTGTACTTTATAATTATTTTCTCAGATTAGCTATATTATCAGATATAACAGCCAATCTTCATTAACAGTAAATGTAAGAAATTGTAAAAGCAAGAAATTGTTGAGATTCCCTATAAAGTCTTACTGTTGTAATAGTAGGATCATTTAGCATCATCTGGGAGACAACTGATAAAGAACAGGACATGCTGAAACTAGTGATTTGTAGATGAAATAAACTTCGATATGGTTTCTTTGTCCTATAGTCCCACAGTCATCCCCATTTATCTCCTGCTGCTCCTGTCACTGCTGTAGTCTTGGAGTCCAGGAGCCAGTTCAACTGTGGAAACAAATATGTTCAGAAAAACAGATGTCCATATTTTATCTTATGATTAGGGGAATATATGGTACAGAATTGTCATGCTACTCCACAAAGTACTCTGCACACAATGGAGTAGTAATCATTTACCTAGAATAATTAAGTCTAAGAAAATAGTAAGATCTCCAGCATGCAGTTATAAATTTAAGCCTATTTCTCACAAAGAAGTCACTGGATATCTAATGTCAGTTACTGTGTTTAAGAAGCACAAAGTTAGAGCAGACACTCTATTCATAAGCCAAATGGGTAAATGCAATTTCAGTGGCACTGGGTTTATGTTTCACAGTATACAGCATCTGCCACTGGTGCCAACATCTACTATTAGTCAGATAATCTATCTCTTCTCTTATGAATGGCAATGATATCTGCATCTTTTCTGTTAGAAACATTTTTTTTTCCCTTGCATGGCTACGGATTAACTCTTCTGTCAAGCTATCTCAATGATTAATATACTTGTAAGTTAAACTTAGAACAAATTTTTCTCAACTTGCATGTAATTCCAAGTTTGTTGCTTCTATTTCAATCCTAAGTATGGATTTACAAGCCTGAAAGCTTCTCAGTTTTTCTGAATAGACACCTGGTCTAATAAAAGAGTATATATTTTCCTGCAAACGTTGCCTCATTTTGTATATTGCAATACTGATATCCCCACTAGAGGCAAGAGGACTGATTTTCCACTGTCTTGTAGCTTTAAGTGCAAATATATTTCAGCACCAAGTTTTGATAATATGCTTTAGTCTCTTTATCCAAGGTGTTCAATATCTTTAATCATTGATATATTGACCTGGATGAGTGAAAATACATTTCAGAATGCCATCAAATCAAAAATTATATCAGAGGGTTACAGCTAAAGTGCATAAATACATGACTACATCAAGTGTACAGTAATTGAAAATCCGCTTTGTTGTATCCTGTTAATTACAGGCAGAGAGTATGAATTAAGAAACTCAGTTTCTCTTCTTTCATATCTATTTTTGACTCACTACTTGACTATAAGCAATTTAGACTTTCTTAGTCTTCTTATATTTAATACTCATCTTGAAAATAAAGGGCGATAAAATAAAATAACATTACTTTCCAATATTCAAGGGACACTTCTAACACATTTGTAAAACACTTTCAGAGACTTCATAATAAATTTCATTTATATAGTCATATATGCATTTTTTACATGTAGATATATCTATCTACAGATACAAATTGTATTCAACTGTGAGAAGTGTTGCTACAGTTTACATATAAGACCTCACCTTCATTTTAGAACGTGCAGTTCTATGCTCAGAGGCATTTATTTTCACCAATTTAAATAAGTCGCCTACTATAATGAATTCTCTTTAAATTAGAGTTTCATTGAAGGGTGCTGATTACATCTGAATAAAGCAGCAAGGCAAGTTCAGAAGGTTCCTATAGAGTGGGAATTAAAGATAGAAGATGGAGAAACTCTGTGGGGCTTTAACCATATCTAATTAAAACTCTCCCTGAAAACTGCTTAATTTTGACCTTCAATTTTATTTCAGGTAAAGTAAATCAATTTCTGTTTACAGAATCGAGGAATTTTAAAAAAGAGAGAGAGAATACGTGAGTTTGGCATTTTACTCAATGCTTAGCAGAATTTAGTACCAAATTCCTTGCACAAGATTTCTATCAACATTTAAAAAGGTATAATTAAATCAATTGCTGTAAAAACAACATCATATTGTTTGTGAGCAAAACTCACAGTTTATTGAAGATGTTGCTTCTTATAAAGAGTCAGAAACACCACCATATCAGAAAGAAAATTTTTATGTCTTCCTTTCACTGTTCATGTTCTGTGCTTTAATTAGAAGCGTAAGTACTTTAACTAAGTTGATCAAGCATATCTTAATGGAGATAGCTCTCCTTGCAGTAGCTTAAGTACACTTTTTTCAAATTGCTAGCCATTATTGTCCTAGAAAATTTCTGTCCGTCACCATATTTCATAGCAAGTTAGAAGCTTGGGAACTCTCTTCACAGATATGCAAAAGTTTTAATCAGGTCACTTGCAATTTTCATGAGGTTACTAATCACAAAGATTAAAGAATACCTTTCCCTAAAGAAGTTTTACTGTCAAAACCTATCTAATAATTCTTTTCTAAAAATGTAACCTACCATAGGACTATTGGTGAGAAGTGAGAGAATAAGTAATATGTGAATGAGGAAAGTTTTTATGCAGGATTGAGCTTTCTATTTGCTCAGCAGGTAAAGACTGAAGTTATTCTTGACATTATTGTAAATATAGCTTAAAATGCTGGAGCAGCTCACTGGAATCATAGGAAATAGGCCTGGAAAAATCCCTCAAGAAATGTTTTCAGCCCACTATTATCATAAACAATAAAGATACATGTCTTATCTCTCCTAGAAAGATATATATCCTTAACAAGCTCTCTGTTAAATTTATTGGAAGATGGTTCCAGCACTTTTAGGGGTAAAAGCCTTCTTTTCATTTCTGATAAATTCTTGCTGCTCAAAGATAAATATGGTCCTCATACATATCATTTCAACCAGTGCCTTTATTTCGTCTGAAAAACAGTTCCTGTTATAAGCAAACAAACCTCTTTGAGCCTTTGACACACTCATACAAATACACACATATACAAGTCTATTATTTTTTGTTTATTTTATTTGAAAGAGAGTACTTTTTGGTCTCTCCTTAGCTTCAGAAATTGAAAAATTATGTGTCTGAATCTAAGCTGTCCGCATAGTCTTCCTCTGCAGTTAGAAGAGAAATGGGTGCACCTAGGGTGTTATTCATGTGTGTTGGACTACAGTAAGAAGAATCTTCTGCTGTAGATGTCTATTTCTCTCTTCTAACTAAAAGCAAGCTTATGACTACCTAAGCTTTAGACAGCTCACTTTTAGAAACCTAAGATAAGGTAACCCAAAGTACCACTGGTTTTTATTAAAAACGCTAGAGAACTAAAATTCACTGGAACAAAATATTAAATTTGAGAAGTAATTTTATAGATTCGCACATTTGCAATGAAGTTATAATTTCAATCATCACTTGGGCCTATGGTCAGCTAACTCTTAATGAACGATTAAAACATGTGATGAGCAGTTATGGGGTTCTTTTTAATTATAGAATCATAGAATTATTTAGGTTGGAAAAGAACTTTAAGATCATCAAGTCCAACCATAAACCTAGCACAGCCAAGATCACCACTAAACCATGTCCCTAAGCACCACATCTACAAGCCTTTTAAATACCTCCAGGGATGGTGACTCCACTACCTCGCTGGGCAACTTGTTCCAATGCTTGAGAAGCCTTTCGGTGAAAAATTCTTCATAATATCCAATCTAAACCTTCCCTGGTGCAACTTGAGGCCATTTCCTCTTGTCCTGTAGCTCATTACGTGGGAGAAGAGACCGACACCTGCCTTGCTGGTCGCTGTACAGAGCGATCAGGTCTCCCCTCAGCCTCCTCTTCTCCAAACTAAACAACTCCAGTTCCCTCAGCCGCTCCCCATCAGACTTGTGCTCTAGGCCCTTCAACACCTTCGTTGCCCTTCTTTGGACACACTCCAGCACCTCAAGGTCTTTCTTGAAGTGAGGGGTCCAAAACTGAGTGCAGTATTGGAGGTGCAACCTCACCAGTGCCTAGTACAGGGGGACAATCACTTCCCTAGTCCTGCTGGCTGCACTATTTCTGATACAGGCCAGGATGCTATTGGCCTTCTTGGCCATCTGGGCACACTGCTGGTTCATATTCAGCAGACTGTCGACCAACACTCCCAGGTCCTTTCTCCGCTGCACAACCTTCTAGCTACTCCTCCCCAAGCCTGGAGCGTTGCATGGGGTTGTTACGACCCAAGTGCAGGACCCAGCAAATTGGTCTTATTGAATTTCATACAGTTAGCTTTGGCCCATCAATCCAGCCTGTCCAGGTTCGTCTGCAGAGTCTTCCTACCCTCAAGCAGATCAGCACTCCCACTCAACTTCATGTTGTCTGCAAACTTACTGAGAGATAATCTAGAATCCAGTGCTACAAATAATACACAGGAAACAATTAATTGGAATTTTTTAAAAAGGATTAAAAATATAAGTTTATGCCCCATTATTTCTTGGCATTTAGATGCTAGAGTCCTTCTAAGGTCTCCTCTGATCTGTTATCCAAGGAGTCATAATTCCTGACTACCAAAAGCATTTTGTCTAAATAATAGTTTCTTAAAATTGTAAAATCTTTTCAAATTCTGATATACTGTTATAATGAACATTGTATTAGTAATTAGAAAAAAAGAGTTCATACCAAGAGATAGAAATAAAATAAATACTGAACATAGAGAAATTATTTATTGTGATTGATTTTGAGTTGCTGGTGTGAGTGGTAGATAAAGCAAACAAACATTTCAATGCCTTTTAAAATTAGTAGTCAGAGAATTTCCTCTTCATTCATGTAGCAGCAATTTAGCAGTATGCATCCTTATAGAAGTCTCCACGTCAGAATAATAATGTAGATTTTTACATTTTTTACAGTATTTAAAACTAAATAGAAAGTAAATTGAGGTTCTATTTTTTTGACGTTGGGGGGTTTTTGAGGGTTTGGGATTTTTTTGTTGGGGTGGTTTTGGAGGTTTTTTTGAAGGTTGACATGTTCTCTGAAGGTTTCCTTTTTTTTTTTCTGGCAGCTATTTTGTTGTGTTTTGTCTTTCATTTTCTTAATGGAGTGAATAGAAGAAGGAATAGGCCACAGTATCCTTTTTTTGCTGGAAGCCAGTAACCTTACGTTTTCTTACAAACCCATTTCAAACTGTCCAAAAATGTGTTTACACTCTTTACTAAATCTAAGATCACACAGAATAATAAAAATATCCAGTAATCATGCAGTTCACATATTGCCTTTTCTCAGAAGTTCAAATTCTGTGACACTGACACTAACACTGAATATGATTCATTATCCTACACTGTGAAGTAAACTGCAGTTTTAATCTCTTTTTGTAACAAATTCACTAAATAAAATGAGAGAACAATAAAGTGAAATTTTGGTTACAATTTTTTAAAAAACTGTCCTAATATAAAAACTTTAAAGCATGGCTTGAGAAAAATTAATCTTTAAGGAAAACTATGAAAGACATTAATTGCATGTAGTATGACAAAATATTCTTTTATTTTTCTTACTATAAGCTATAAACAGATTAATTTATCCCTCTGTTCCACGTAACTTTCCTTTTTATTATCACATTTTATTTCAAAATAGGTTAATGTTAGCTTTTTTTCACTGCATTTTGTTGCATCTAATTTTCCTATAAGCTTTCATTCTTTTTTCGTCCTTTCATGTACATCCTCTCACTGAAGCAAATATAACATCTTTTATAAGTATAAGAGGGATTTGTATTTATTAATATATTTTCAAAATAGTAATTCTTAATAAGCTATGTTCTAGCTATATAACAGGCAGACACACTACTGTTTAAAGTAATCTAAGTTAATTAGGATCGCAGTAATACAAGTTTTAAAGTGCTAGCTATCACTCACATCATTAAGAAATCTGGTACATTCTATTGCAGGTGCTTTTCAACCTATTTTCTTAGCAGATCTATAGTGTGTTCCTTATAACATAGTTTCACACACTTCAGTGATGCACAGGTTATTGACACCATGGCAGAGATAAGGAAGTATGCCAGTAACAGAAATAAGGTTGTCTAGTATCTCTGGGTTTAGAATATAAGAATTTCAAAAATTGTGATTTACATGAAGGAGAAGATAGGAGCCTAAGATGATATTGTAAAGATCTAATTTTTTTCCAATTTTAACCTTATCTACAGAGTTACGGTGCCTATAGCAGCCTTCAACATAGGGACAAGAATGTACAGACAAGATGAGGACATAATCATATATCTGTGAGAAGTGTTTGTGCACTGAACTCAGAAGCTTCTGCTGATATCTGTTAATAAAATCAATAACAAAATAAATGCTGTGGAACTGAATGTAACTCATGTTTCTTATTACTGTTCAGGCAGCTAAAATGCAGGTTATACTGTAGTCAACAATTCACTACCCATTCCAAAGAAACTTTGTGTTTAAATAAAATCCTTGTTTTCCTTCATTTGTAACTATAATGAACAGTTTTGCATGTCAGTCAGAGGAAGTATGCTGTTGTACAGAATACAGGAATGAAATACAGCATGGTTCTTTCTGGATTTGCAAAAATATTTATAAAATTAATTTTATGGAGACATGTTCTGAATGTTCTGTGGATACAAAAGTTGAGATAATTAAAGACACAAGACAGGCTATATTTATATAAACATAAGATGTATTTTAAGTTACATGACTCTTGATTATTTCAAGGTTTTTTGACACCCTACTCACTGTTTTCCATCTTCCACATCCTTATTTAGTCGGGACAATCTCATGAAATCCACAAAATAAGACTAATACACCCTCAAGATATGGAAATTCTCAAAAATCTTTTCCAGCACATCACAAGTCACAAACGATCTTTACATAATCAGCGGAAGGCATTTTTATTCAAAGGTATTTCAGGCCTCAAAACAACCCAGTGGAGAACTGCCAGGCAAGGAAGTGAGAAAAGGCTGATGTTATAACAAAGAATGTGTTAGTTGTATCTTAACCTGACTGAATGATAACTGTAGTGTAGCACTTTGAAGACCACAGTACACAGATTAAGACCAGGATTTGATAAACAACACACTTTACTGAGACACAACATTTCTTTACCAAGAGGGTGGGTAAACACCGGAACAGGCTTCCTAGAGAGGTAGACAATGCCCATGCCTGTAAGTATTTAAGAGGCATTTGGACAATGCCCTTAATAAGATGCTTTAACTTTTGGTCAGCACTGAAGTGGTCAGGCAGTTGGTCTAGATGATTGTTGTAGGTTCCTTCCAAATGCACCTATTCTATTCTAACTCAAGAACCTGGATTCCCCACTGGTGACACTTCAAGTTAGATCAAATCTCACATCTTTGCTTCTTTGTAGTAGATGTTACATTACTGTCTCCTGTACTTGGTGACAATCAAGTCACATGTTAGGTGTCTGGTAACATAATGTGTCACTATTTGTCACTGCCTCAACTACACTGTGGATGCGCCAGTCTCTACCTCAGGCAATAAGTTGTGCCCCTGCCTAGCCATGGACGCCACTGATCTGATCTCTGATCTGCAGACTGACTTCTTGGTTTCATCTCAGAATCACTGAGGTTGCAAACAACCTCCTGAGGTCATGCAGCCCAAACATCCTGCTCAAGCAGGGTCAGCTAGAGCAAATTGTGCAGATCTGTTTCTAGTCGGGTTCTGATTCTCCACAGAGGGAAACTCGACAATCCTTCCAGGCAACTTACTGCAGTGTTTGTCCAATCTCACAGTAAAAAAATTCCATTAACATGGAATTTCATGTTAATTCGTGACCATTCCCTGTTATCCCTTATATGGGCACTATCAAGAAGAGTTTGTTCCTTCTTCATTCTTTCCCATCAGGCTTTTATACACATTGATGAGATGCCCCAGAGCCTTCTGTTTTCCAGACTAAATAATCTCAGCTGTCTCTGACTTTCCTTGTATGAAAGGTGTTCCAATCCCTTAATATTTTTGGATTTTGCCTTGTCACTATGGACCTGCCCTGTAATCAGTGGAGTGTGTCTGACCCTGCTTATCTTTACCAGACATGATTCTGATCTGACTGACCTTGTGGCTTGACCTCACATCTGTCCTATCACTATGAGTTTACCTTATGATCTGGACTCCTTGTTGAACCTGACTGCTGCATCTGGGCCTGGTTTATTCCTCCTGCTTGGGTACTGTAGGACAGGACCCTGGCTGTCAAAGTCTGTGACCTGCTGGCATTTTATTACACTTGACTGCCCATCCATTAGGAAGCACCTGGCCCTCTCTGCTTTCTGACACTTTGTACCATTGTTCACAATGAGTTTGAGTTCCTGCTTATTGCAGTGGGTTTGCATATTCTTTCTGCCATTCACATGAGTCTGAGTGTTCATTTGACACAAAAAAAATTCCTCAAAAAACCAGAAATCTGAAAGCTGCAGTCATTAACTGAAGAGCTCTGAGATTCCTAAAGTTGCAGACACATATTTAATGCAGTCAGGCCAACATCTGCTAAAGCTTATGGTGCTCTTGGAAGGGGGTCACTTTCAACTAGCATTAGGATGCACAATTATTTTTTTTTATTAGTTTCCCAGACAGTGATCTGCGATGAAGATATAATCCTGACATATGGTAACACAAAAAGCAAGGATGAAGCCTTTTGTGAACAGAACAAATTATTTAAAGGGAAAATTGGTTTCAGAAAGGAAAGATAAATACGTGCACAAAGGGACACATTTCTGAAAACCAAATCACAGAATTTAAAGTCATTTCCACTGGTATCACCATGCAATCACATTATTTAAAAGAGCCAATTGAATGGCCATTTGTAGAGAATCTCAATGACTGAGTAGTTCATCTAGTTGAGAATGCAACAGCATGCTTGTTCAACGGGATTTCCTGTTTTCACTATAACCTATCTTCTCAGATCTTCTCATGTTGTGATGCTTCTGCTTCAATTCTACTTCTATTACTGCTCTGTTCAGCTATGTCCCTTCCTTGGTTCCTTTTTTTCACACCCTATCTCCTTAGGTTCTCTGCTTTGTTGCCTTGTTATTTGTCCTTTCTCTTGCTCTCCTTTTAAATTGAAAATGGAAAATAAGAACAAGATCAGGCCATTTGTATTGTCTGTGTTTATGTTAGTGCTGATTTTGTGCGTGATACCTATAAAGGCATTGTTCTTGTGTTTGTGTTGATCTGTTGGTGGCTGGCTACCTCTGTGTGCATGTGCCTGTTTGTACCCTAGGGATACCTGCTCAACCTTGCCATTGGCTGGACCTAGTGTCAGGGCATCACAACAGCCTTGTTCTAGCAGACCAGGAAGGAGAATGCCCCTGTATGCTATAGCTCACCATCCTCAGCTTCCTTTCAACAAGGAGGACCATCATGTAGAGGCTGTCACATTACCAGTAGTTCCAGAAACCTCAAGAGCAGGAAATAATTTACTAGAAGCAGACAAAAGGGCCATGGACAAGAGTCATGTGAGTGCAGGGGAGAGGAGGGAATGGCTCCAAGTGACTCCAAGCTACCTCCAACCAGCCAAAGCACCAATTGCCCCGTGAGAGAGACCATCCATGCCTCTGCCGGAGCTGTGACACCTCAGGGGTCACAGTGCTGTGGGGCAGAACTTCTGCAGTTGTTAGGCTTTAAAAGGGAAGTAAACTAGTTTAGATAACCAGAAAGAGACCTCTCTCCTCAGTATATCGCTTAGCAGTAACTGAAGTATCTTGTATACAGGTGTACCCAGGGAAACAGAGCTCTACTATTGCTTTGTAGTCCTCCATGCTGATCCCTGAGGCTGTCACCAAATAACACAAATTAAGTTTCAAATTGTTTTATCTCATATTAAGGAATGAAACCCAAATATGTGTAAGTATAAAGTTCTCACTGTGACAGGTGCAATTCCCCCTCCACCTCCCCGCCCTGCCGACACCAGAAACTTCAAGACTGGTAGACCACGCAAAGTGGGTCATGTGCACACTTCGGTTGGGGGACAGGAAAGGTGGAGCCCCTCAGTCAACAGACAGAACCCTTAGTCAGTTAAATACCTCAGTAAAGAGCAGTTTCTAGACCACTAATCATATATGACCACAGATCAGTTTCGACCTAAGTTATAAATGGAGCCCCACCAGGGGACCATTTTGAGTCATTCCTCCTTGGAGCAGCTGAGTGATTGCACATTTTGAATTATCATTCCAAAGCCTGGGAATTCTTGAGCTAGCAGTGTAGTAACTGAATTCCACTTGATCTCCTGAACCTGTGTTTGTTAGATGTCTGTTGGAGTGTAAAGTGATTTTGATTAAGAGCACATCATACATAATGCTTAGACATAAATAGTTGACCAAGTCTGAGACTAGGAGTAGATCCAGCCGCACCTAAATTCCTCTCTGAGACAGGAGTTTAGAAAGCAAGGGAGTCCTCTCTGAACCTCATGTCTCAATGGGAGGGTATCCCTGGCAGTTTTGTTTGACTTTGTCCTCTATGCAGTAAATACAGGTGTACCTTCGTGACACTCATGAAGTAATTTTTGCGTTTCCCTTCCTGAATCACAGTAAGAATTTAAGCATAGTAGAGACTATATTTCTTCCTTGGTTTTATTTTAAAATATAGCAACACAACTCCTTCAGCTGAAAATACATGCAGTATTCATTGACTGCCAATATAAAAAATGAAATTAACAACTTCTACTGAATGTTCTAGCTAAGTTATATACCTTACACTAGATCTTCACCTCTGATTTTGCACACATTTTAAACATTTTACAATATAATGCTAATTACACAGCTAAACCCCAAGTAAAACATTGTTCTTTCTCAAGGGAAAAAATATTAATAAAGCAATATCTTTATCTTTCCTGTGATAAGACATTAAATTCTATTATTTTCATTGTGCATAGCACTACACAGAAATATTAAAACAAAATTGTTTCATGCTTTATATAATACCTGTCTCAGCTATCCTTAAACTTTGCAAGTGTATTGGGTTTACGTGGTGAGGTTTTTGTAGCAGGAGGGCTACAGGGGTGGCTCCTGTGAGAATCTGCCAGAAGCTTCTGCTATGTCTGATAGAGCCAGTGCCAGCCAGCTCCAAGACGGACCCGCTACTGGCTAAGGTTGAACCCATCAGCAATGATGGTATTGCCTCTGGGATAACGTATTTAAGAAGGGCAAAAAGTTGTTGTGCAACAGCAATTACAGTCAAAAGAGAGGACTGAGAAGATGTGAGACAAACAAACAGATCCCCACCTGCAGCCTGGGGAGGACCCCACACCAGAGCAGGGGAATGTCCAAAGGAGGCTGAGACCCCAGGGGAAGCCTGCACTGGAGCAGGCTCCTGGCAAGACTGGTAGCCCCATGGAGACTGAGGACCCCAGGCTGGAGCAGATTTTCTGGCAGGACTTGTGACCCCACAGGGGGCCCAGGCTGGAGTAGTCTGTGCCTGAAGGGCTGCACTCCAGGGAAGGGACCCACGGTGGAGCTGTGCGTGAAGAACAGCAGCCCATGGGAAGGACTCACGTTGGAGAAGTTTGTGGAGGACTGTCTGCCATGGGAGGGACCTCATGCTGGAGCAGAGGAAGAGTGTGAGGACTCCTCCCCCTGAGGAGGAAGGGGTGACAGAGACAACGGGTGATGATCTGACTGCAACCCCCATTCCCTGTCCCCCTGTGCCGCTCAGAGAGAAGGAGATAGAGGAAGTGGGAGTGAAATTGAGCCCAGGAAGAACAGAAGGTGCTTTTAAGATTTGGTTTTTATTTGTCATTACCCTACTCTGATTTGATTGGTAATAAATTACTCATTTTCCCAAGTTAAGTCTGTTTTGCCTGTGATGGTAATTGATGAGTGATCTCCCTGTCCTTATTGCAACCCACAAGCTTTTTATTATATTTTCTCTTCACTGTCCACCTGAGGAGGGGAGTGGTAGAGTGGCTTTAGTGGACATCTGGCATCCAGCCAGGGTCAGCTCACCATGGCAATAATGAAATACGTTTGTTTGCCTAATAATATCCCAGTGATGGATTTTCACGTAATATTTTCTCCAAAAGTAATTAAAACATGACAATCTAAGCAAATAGAAAATAGAACTTACCAGGAAGTGATGGACTAGTCACTGGCAATTCAACCTCACTGATTTCGTACAAGACTTCTTGTTACGCTGGCAACAACCTTGTTCTGTCACAGGTAATGTAGGAAGGACAGAAACTCTAGTGGCTTGAACCTTGAACAAAGTGTTTTTCAATTCCATCTCAACATAGGCTCAAAATGCAGCAGTAAAATGTAATCTTTTATAATTCATTTCACATATGACATGTAAAATCTCAAAAGAGAAAATAATGACCAGTGTAGACATTTTATTTTATAAAAATTGCATTAGGTATAAATTAAAACTTTAGTAACAAATGAAGGACATATTGAGTAAATGAAGACAAACTCTCATTTTCCTTTCCAAGTCTCAGCAACTTTATTGACTTAAGTAAGTAACTGAGCACCACCAGACTTAATAAATTACACAACCTGTGTTAAGTTCATGTCACATTGGTAACTGTTTAAATGCACTTTCAACATCTGTCATTTGCAGATTATTTTAAATGGTACACTATCATATGTTCTGATTTTTTTCTCTCTTTCTTTCTTACATTATACTTACCTTTCTTAGGGATTAAATCATATCTCTTTTTTCCCAGAACCATCCAAGCTGAATTCAGATTCATAGTAGGAAAAAAACTTACCTTTAAAAAAATGTGGAAATCACTTGTCGGGGGAAAAAAAAAAAGGTGTGAGTCATGTAATTTTCAGTTTATTCGGATGTAGTAAGATCGTAAACAAAGTCCTCAAATCAGATGAGATCTCACATGAAAACTCAGCATTTCTTCCAGCTGTCCTTTTTTATTAGGGTTAAGTCTGGCCCATAGTTCTCAAGTAGGAAACAATTAATGACTTTGGTTATATAGAGGTGATACAAAAGCTGACATTTCAATGTGTTTTTCCTTTTCATTTCCTAATATATACTGCATCAAAATATTTTTAGCTATCTATTAATCTCTTTTTAGCATCTTCTTTTTATAGCCCAAGAGCATCATCATGGCAACACACTGTGAGGAAGAGTATTCTTACTGCAGTGTGAGGTAAATAAAGTGTCGTTAGCTCAGCTATCAGCAAACTGATTGCAAAGAAGATTCTCAGCAAAGTTTTCTGAGCATATTCTACTGATTTGTCTTAGTTTTCCTGTATTTTCTTAGGGATGACTGTATCAGCTGAGTGTGATATCTGCTTTCATTTAAAAATTGATATATTTTCATTTTAATTTGCACAATAATATTTAAATATGAAGTTTTGAAATATCATAGTCAACCTTAAACTTGTTTTTCTACAAGTTTTTACTTTCTTAAACAGGCATCCCTTGTGCTTAAAATATTTTTACTAGCTCTAAAGTCAGAAATTGTTCCACTGCAGCTTGAACAATGTTTTCCTTACAATGTCTTTCTATACTGTCTGTATATAATACTGGGGCAGCAAGGTATTTCAGTTTTGGATTTTGAGGTCTACTTTCACCTCTTTCTTTCTTTCTTTTTTCTTTTCCTTTCTTTGTTCTTTTTTTAAGAGAGAGAAAATGTCAAATTTTGAAAGTAAAATCTTTTCGGGACACAGTTATAGGAAGTGAAAAAGTATTTCCAAGTACATACAGTGCAATCTGCCAAGATTTTCTGCAGTTTTAGAAAGCATTTTTTGCCTCAGAGATAACTACATATCCTTTCTATCCAGACTGACAAGGCCCAAGGGGCTCTTCTAGGACAAGCTGCAGAAGGAATACTGGAAATGTCTAAGTGGAGCAAAATCTTTTCCAAAACCTGAAACAGAGGAAGAAAGAAAAACATTATCAAAAGAATATATTAGAACCTTGATTTTAGGGGCTGATTTTTGTGGTTTCTTAATAAATAGGGACTTAAATATGGGATATTTCTATTGTGACTCTACTATTTCAGTAAGTTTCCTTGTACAGGGTATGCATACACTTCCTTTCTAACTTGGACTTAGCAGGAACTGTTCACCGTTCCCAGTGAAACTCTATGATTTCTCCCTAGCAAGGAGCTGGTAAAGAAGTTACCTACTTAACTTACATATGTTCTATAGTACGACTGTATTGTCACATACAGTCATGTACATTAGGTTTTTTTTTCAAAGAAAGACAGAAATAGAAAAGAACACTAAATAAATAAATATGTAAGTGTGTGTAACCCTCTGGGCTGGAGATCAGAGGTAAAAGAGCTATTTGCTGCCATCTATTGATCAACTGGACAAAGAGATAGAAAGAGCAACCAGCCCTATACTAAATATTCCCTCTACCAGGATACGAAGACTTGGTTAGTTTTAGAAATTTGCTCAAAATTTCCTCATGGGATCGATGAAATATCATTACAATTTTTCTGTCACTGAAAAACAGTATGACAGTTCTCAGGGAGGTTAATCGTAGCTTAAAACTTCATATTATCCTCAACCAAAGAGAACCTACTGTGAAAAAGAGGAGACTGAAAACTCATTCATACCTTGTGGGAAGAGTGCATCCTTGGTAGTGTAGGAGTAATCCAATCACACAGAAGAGTAAAATCATGTACACTTTATGATCATATACTTTATTAAACAGTCCTTCTAGAAAAATTACACAATTAAAACGTATCTGTGACAATACTAGGGAGAGATGATGGAAGATCTGCAACAACAAATAACTGCAAAATTTGACTGACCTCTTACAAAAAAATTGTTTCCATCTTTTAATAATGACAAATGCATGTTTTCTTCATTGAGCTCTTTAAAACTGATCTTAAAGGTCATGTTTATATGTATCTTTCTGAGCTATAAATGAAAGTAAAATACATTTGCCTATTTCTAGACCTAGGAAAAAGAGTCAACATGTTAATCAGATTAATGTTACTAAACTTACTTTATTAATTGTGACCTAATCTTTAGCATCCTTTCATGTCTGATCAAATTATATGAGGGTGCACAGAAAAAGTACAACTGAATACAGTTTATTTGACCACAGAGAAGCATCTGATGTTGTTTGAAATGCCTTTAAGCATTCCTCCTCACCGCTACATGCTGCTCCAGAAGGACTTGGGTTTCCCATAGTTTCCGTATCATATTTGTCAGATGCTGGCATATGTCCTAGGTACTCCAGTGTGTCTCAGATGACTCTATGAGCCTATTTATAGAGAAGTGAATTAAGCACATGATGCTTTCTTCATACCGCACTAAGTAGCAGACAGTACCTGCCTCCAGCACACTTTAGTCTCTTTGAAATACACAGAATACTTGCAAGACTAAATCACAAGTATACCATTGTTTCATGGTGATTTAGATTAAATATTAAATATAAATACAACATTAAACATTAAAAAATATTTACTATAATAAAAGTAAAATCACCTATAATTTTCTAACTTTCATATAAACACTCTGTCATCACAAAACACATTCTCTAATAGATGATTTGCCCATGATGTATGTGCTCTTTTGTGATCAGACACCTTAAGGAAAATAAATAGGATGAGAATAAATTTCAAATTGAAGAACTTTTTTTTTTTACCTAGGGGATTTTTAACTATGAAGACTAAATGTTTTTCATGTTGTTAAAAAAACTGAATGCACAGGAATGTAGTATCATTGTATTTTCCAACATAATGGAACAAATTATTCATAAAGTTAAAGATAGAAGCCATGAGTGGAGGAACTTCAGAACTCTTTAACTCTGAACATTTAAAGCTCAGTTAAACTCCACACATTTTGATTTACAGTGATAACAAAACATTATCACTATTTCAGATGTTTTTGGATATCCAAGTTGTCAACATGGAATGATGAATATGAAACTGAACTTACAGAAGTCTTTCATTTCTTTGGAGAAACTAGGAATCAGATAGACCTTTTACAGCTGAAGCCTTTCTTTGACTGAAATAGAATATAAAATGATGACTATTTGGGAAACTCAATTTAAGGTGTTAATCAAAACATTTAGGTATACAAATTGGGCTGGGCACAGCAGGGGTTGCATGGGGGGAATTCTAGACCTGCCCAACATTATTCCTTGGTGGGCTGCTGTAACAATGAATTAAATACTTAATAAGAAGGTCCAGTCAGTCACCTAGTTCCAAGTCCATCCATTGTCTCAAACCAGTTCATTAACTCATCTCTACAGATAACTGGCTGGTGAGGCCCTGGACCACCCCAGGAATTACTGACTAGGAGCAGCGGCTGTGTATACCCTATCAATCAGAATCGCAACTGGACTTATATTTCTAAAATATGCAAAATCTCTTCTGCTATCTCCCTCTATTATTGTTATTATATTGGCAACAAATAACCTTAAAAAACTTGCACTGCATGTCATGCAGAACTGCAAGAAGAACTGAAAGGACAGTTGAGAAATAGAGTCCCTGGAATTTATAATGCAAGATCAGAATTCTGTCAGCATCACCACTTTGATGAGTGAGTTCCTGGAATTTCAGAATAACTACATTTTTCTGTTAACTTGACAATGAATGATTGCTACTAATTTCTAAAATGTTCCAAATCAGGTGTATATATGCTTTCAAACATCAAACAGACTGAGTGAGGAAAACCAAGCTATGATTATGAGTTCTATATATGAGAGAAAATCATGTAACAAATAGAAAAATTACACTTGGAGATAAGAAAAATACAGAGGAAAATAAAGTAAGATATATAGAACTGGGAGCAAAAGAGACACTGACATGGAACAAAAGATGAAATAAAGAAACAGGTGAAAGGGAGAGAAGGAATAAGTCTAATACTGTGGGTAAATCAATTATAACTGTATTAACATGTGGTTCGTATCTTACAAACATTTATATTTTATTTCATCTTTGATCCGTGTTTTTTACCTAAATGCAGCTAAGACAGTTAAACATCATGAAACATGAATAATGAGAAGGAAAAATGCCTGCAGACTCTTTGTAACAGTGTGACCTGAATCAAAGGGAAATCAAATCAGCAGCTTCAAAGTGCTTACAGTTTTCTGTCTGGATGTTCTAGGCAGTTCTAGGTACAAAAAGAACAAGTTGGAATCCCAGTTACAAGATGGGTAAGAGATACTTGAATGCCCAGATTTCACCTTCCTCAATCCTTCTTCCTGCAATAAAGTAAGTTATATACCATCCTGCTTATATGGAGCTTTTGTTGGATAACATATTCTAATAGATGGAAGTGTTTTTATAAAGAATCTATAATTCTGGAAGCTAGGCAAGGGAGGCATCTCATTTTCAGGCTTCCCTCATCTTCCCCCAGCGGGTATCTGATGAAAAATGTTTTGGTGACAGTTAAGAAATACATAATAAAACAGTAGAATTATTCAGATAAAATGAATCTGGAAGGACTGTGAACTAAGGCAAGATTTGAGATGAGCCCTCCAAAGGTCTATCTGACCTGCAAGCTGTATTTTCAAGTATTAAGCTCATTAAAAGATGAAACAAACAAACAAACAAACAAACAAACAAAAAACAAACAAACAACAACAACAAAAAAACCAAAAAGCCTTCCTTACTCTGTGTGACATATTCTAGTTTCTGTCAGAAGACCCTGGGCAATCTGACCTAGTATTATCTCTGCTGAACTCAGCAAGTAGTCAGTATGCTGGAGGACAAGGTTGTCATTTAGGGAGTTCTCAACAGGCTATGGAAGCGGGCTGCTGAGAAGTTCAGCAAAGTCAGATAGAAAGTCTTGCTCCTGGTGAGGATTATCCCGTGTGAAAATTTAAAACTGTAAGCTGCTAATTGGCTAGAAAGCAGGCTTGCAGAAAAGAACCAGGGGGTCAATGTGAATAACATGGTGAATGTGAGGCAGCAGAGACCCCTTGTGATGACAAAGTCCAGACACATATTCAACTGCGTTTGTAAGGCCAGAGCTAGCAGGTTGATGAAAGTGATTATGCTTCTCTGTTTGATATTTGTGAGATGGCATCTGGAGTGCTGTGTTGAGTTTTGGGGTCCTTGGTACAAAAAAACATGTGGAAAAACTAAAGTGTATGCAGCAGAAGGACAGCAAGATGGTCACAGACTGGGGCACATCACATAAGGAGAGGCTAGGAGAGTTTGTTTTCGCAGTCTGATGAAAAGAAGGTTAAAAGGAAGTCCTAATGTCTGTCTTCACTTAATAGGAAGGTATTAGACTGACCATTCTTCTTAGAGCAAGAAGCAAAGCTGGAAGTGCACAGTAAATGGGAAATAGCAGCAGTTACAATTTGCAGTAAGGAGAGTTTCAGTTAGATATAAGAAAAATTCTTCAGAGGGAAAGTAATAAAAAATTACATGGCTGCTCTGAGATGATGTGGAGTCTCCATCTTTAGAGATCTTTGAAGTTTCCCAGGAGATGGCTCTAAGCCATCTGCCTTGGTGTTAGACCCAATTTAAGCAGAATGTTGAATCGCATGACCTCCAAAGATTCCACTTAAGCTAAACTGTTCTATAAAGATGTGAGTCTGTGATTACATTTAATCTGGATATCCTTGCGTTATATCTAAATAATGCGATTGGATTAACATGTTTTAATCTTTCAGCATGGGACTCCTCTTCTTCCATTGTAGACCTGTATGTTTTAGATGTTTGCGTCTGAGGAGCTATAGGGATGATTTGTCCCAGCCTAAGTGAATAATGCTATTAAATGACAGATTTTGCTACTAAGTGCCCATTTATGAAAGCAGATAAACTTACATGTGTCGAATAGAATAGATTGCTACTGATTCTTGAGTCTTCATAAAGGAATGTAATTATTTAGTTTTTTATTGTTAGTAATTATATAATTAGTAGCTTCATTATTTTCTGAAAGACAGACATGGTGGTGTTTGCAAAGAAAGGAAAAAAAGAAAACTCACCAAATGAAAGGTGTCTACCAATCTCTCTTAGGTGAAAAAGGCTTTCATTTTGTGATCCCTTCAACCCTGAACAAGTTAGCAAAGCATACCGACCACATGTTTCAGAAAAAGCATTTAACATATTATCTTAGAATATTTGCTCAGCATATCTAGTCTGTTAGATACAGTTGTGGCAAGCCCCTGATACTGCTGAAAGAAAAGACAGGTGGATTTGGAAATGAGGAAGAGACAAAATATATAATATATGTAGTTAGTTGTGGGAAAGAAGCAAGAAGATGTGAGCTAATTCCTTCAATCAGCTGTCTGAATCAGTGAAACCCATCTTTTATATCTGTCATTGTCTTCACATGTTTGTGTTAGTTACAATGATAGAGAGGAAATTTCAAAAAATACTATTTTCCTTTTGTCCCAGAAGGAATTACATGACTAAGGTGATTCATAGATTCATAAAGTGAAGACCACCATGACCATCATTACTATGGTGATGAGATTTGAGTATAAATTAGTTTACTTTTTTACAGGAGCATAGTTCATCTTGTTTTTAAACACTCAGAATATTCTTTGAACTCTCTGGTCAACTGACACAGTTGTTACTGACAGTGACAAAAAAGAAAGGTGCATTTTATTTTATAGTTGAATTTGCCTAACCGTCTTCAACCCATGTATGCTTTGTCGGCCATACTGAGAAATAAGCACCCTAATGTCGCACATTTTTTTGATGCTACAGTGACAATGTCAAGCTTCACTTTTTTTAGCTGGTAGTTTTGTTTTCTATTTCCTGAGTAAGTTGCACTTTCATCTCTTGACTGTTTTTCCACCAGCTGGGGATACTCTGACACATGTGCATTGTTTTGATGGTTGCCTTGTGAATAACTTGCAAAAATTCATGAGAGTGTATCTGATTTTGCTTCTTTATAGTCAGAATTTCTTTCCATAGAGCTTATTTGTGATTATTTTGCAAAGATTCACACTATTCTAGTGTATGTTTTCAATTCACACTCTTCTTTCCAGATAAGTTGCTTCGAAGTTGCTTTTGTTAAGTTGCGACTATTTTGTGATAATGAAGTGATTCAGCTCATTCAGTCAGAATGTCCAACTAGGAAACAAAATATACATGCCAACATGTATTGGAATATCAAAAGAAAAACTTTTCTGATTTAAAGGATGTTTGTGTCATACAATTTCTGTTTTTTTCATTTGTAGTAAAGTTCATTTCAAATATATGACGTTTCATTATTTCTCCCATTATTACTTAGAAATTAATTATTTAAGAAAAAATACATTGGATTCAGTATGTCATGATAATATAATGTTTATCTTACCAATAAAGCTCCTGATTTCCTTCCTAATTTTCTGTTTAGTTTGAAGGAATTTGTGGTTTATAACAGTTCCAGATGTTTTCAGAAACGAGTAAACAGAGACTGAAATAAGTTAGTACAGGTCCAATCTTTTCCCAATGTAGGACACCCTGGGACTCTTCAGAACTCTAATAGGAATTAGAGTGACTTCCCAGTGGTTCCAGGAGACAGGAAGAGGAACAGTCTTTTTCCAGAGCCTCCACCTCAGATTAGCTGAAGGTATTTGTGGGAAAAACAAAACAAAACAAAACACTAAACCAACCACCAAAAAAAAAAAATCTAACCACCACCAACAATGAACTGTGAAAAGAGTCTCCTAGTCAGGCAATCCACAGCCGTAACATTGACTGTATTGGATGTTACAGACATGCTGACAGAAACACATCCTTTAGCTCTCTTGAAAATGTCAGCAAGCGTAATAAAGCAGAGATGATCTGTAGGAACTTAGGAAGAGATAAGAATCTGTGAGCACTTAAGAACTGGATACCAAATCATCTAGCTAGCAGTTATACAGTGTATACTGAGACAACTTCTGGAAGGAAAAAAAAATTAACTGGGAGGAACAGTAACGATTTAGAGATGAAAGGCAACTTTTGGCTAAAGTGGAACTGATGGAAGAAAATGAATGCAGTTATTCTGTAGTACAGAAATAGAATTAGCTTGGAGATAATTTCTTTTAGAGCTGCAGAGATGAAGGAACCTTAAAAATGTTACCTCTTCTGAAAGATTCAGAACTGGGATCCCCCCACATGCTTTTTAAGAATATAATATCAATATAAAAACACTGCCAGGGGAAAAAAGTACTGAAAAGGCTCAGGTTTAAGACATATTTGTAGAAGTAAATATCAATGAAAGAAGAAATTATGAAAGTTGAACAAATACTAAATATAACTTTTCATTATCATTATAAAAGTTGCATTCTAGCATACAAAAGATGCTAAATAAATAAAAAATATATAATAGAACTGCTAGAATATGCTTAATACTCATTTACTGTCAGGAACAATGCAATTTGATGAGAATTCATCAACTGAATACATAGATTTCTCTTTTCCTTATCTTAGTTTTATTTTAAACTGTGCCAGTTAAAATGGCTAACATCATCATAATAGTAAAAATAAAACTTTTCCCCTCTTTCAGCAATTAATCAGAGATTAGCTGGAAATAAAACTGAAATATTGAAAGTCACTAAATCTTTCATATTGTAAACTTTTTTTCACTGGGTTTGAATTACTCTCATAACGGCTGGTAAAACATACATTTTCTCAAATCAAATTAAGAAAAAAAAATCTTTGGTTTCTTTATTTAATTCAGCATATCATCACTACTCTCCAGAACAATTAAAATATGTCACCAAGATATTTAAATGGATGATTCATTAAGGAAATTTTGATTTTGTGTACACTTGAAATTTTCTTCTGACCTTCAAAGTAACCAAGTAAAAATGACATAGTCTGCATGAGGTACCAATATGGCAGATTTATCTCAGCATGAGTGTCTTGGAATTCTTCCCCACCCCCCACCCCCACCAATTATGTCAACAAAATATCCCTACATTTTAAGAGATGCTTCAGTGGCAGCTCATTTGAGCACTCTTGAGCTCTTTTGTACTTCATATTTCCCATTAGAAAGCAGTCCTCTTCAGTATACTGTCTGACTAGAGATACAACAATGAGCTTTTTTTGATGGTGATGAGAAGCAAGACCTGTTGTTTGCCTTTCTCATATCATGATAGGTGAAGCCTGGTCATCATGACTTTTACAGGAATGTGGGAACATGTGACAGTGAGAAAAAAATGAATATTAAGAGATGTATTTCTAATTATAGCAGCAGCTTCAACTGGAAAAGAAATGCTTATCAAAGTGCTGTATTTGTGAAGATTTAGGGGGCTTTTGTTATTAACACAGAAAATATTCTTAGAAAGGTGTCTCTTTTTGAAGGAAAAGAAGGTTTTAGTGTAAATATAATTTTCCATCTAAATAATTTATATGGATCATTCTTATGACAAATATTTTTTATATGAACCTTAGTTATCTATTTCAGTATACCTCATGGTAAACCTTCCCCTTGAGTTACAAAGCCTCCACGATGTACTGCACAATGTATTTACTATTGAGTATCTCTTGTAACAAGTGTATGACAGTTTAAGGTTTTCATTGTCTTTGTATTATAAAAAGTTAAATGAGTACTGATACAAATCAAACAACAGATTAGAAATAATGATAGCTTTGCTTTGGTTTAAAATTTAGCTTTAAAACTTATGAAAGGTTGAATCAGGGATACGATCTCCACCCAGTAGACAAATAAGATGATAATACAACTTCTACTGTTGGGCTAAACCAGTCATGTCATAAAGAGTTCTCATATTAAATCCTATGGGTGAAGTATTTGATAAAAAATGCTAATTAAGGTTTAGCAAAATCTGTTTTGCTCTGCATTTACTTTTAAAAATTGACTGTTCAGCATGGAAAAATAGGAACATGGCAGATGTTGTGGAAAAATCAGCATCTATTGAGGGTTTCAAGTGTTCCTAAAAATGCCTTCTGAATAAGATCAAAAGAAGAGAATTTTTGTTAAGAAGGGAAAAAGAAAGTCATTCTAGTGAACAGAAAATCAAATAGCATATGCATCTATTTTTTAAACAATCAGTTGCTGTAAGTGATGTGCATTTTGTTCTGACACTAATAGCTTAAAGATTTATTGTACTTCTGCTTTATTGTTTTTGACTATAAGAAAAAAAGCAAAATGTAAGGAAAAAAAAATCCTTCTGATTTTGACAAAGTTAAGAGATTGACAACTAACATTATGTAGAACTAATAGTGAATACGAGAGAAAAAAAGCAGACTACATTTCTGGGCATTAGGGCAGGGAATTACAATTTCTCTATTTACAAAATAAGTAGTTTTACAGGTAACTGTATAAAAAGACTTCCCTGAAAGAATCCTGTGCTTCAGATCATGATATTCCCAAGTTTGAGGTCTGTTTTCAGTGATTCAAAAAATCCACTGATTTCAAAAGACCCCCAAAACCAGAAGACGAGTGAGAAAAAAATCTGAAATATGCAATCCAATGCCATTTCAAGTTAAACATTAAAGGTTGAAAACTGTTTTGTGTCACTTCAGATGCTATTAAATGGACGACCACAAACCATAGTCTTCTTTTTAATTATTTTTTTACTATACAAATATATAAATATTTGTATTTGTAGTGAATTGAATAATATTTGCATAAATTGTGATAAAACTCTAGTCTTATGGGACTTAACAATTTACGTCTCAAAAGTCACTGATTTCTGCAAGAGATTGGAGAAATTGGATGGCATATTATGGGCTTTTTTTGTGAAGTACTTAATTTTGTTCTGAACTAGGCCTCCATTATTATGTAAATGAATTGTTATTCCTCCACTAGATTAGACATACATATTTGAATTATTTGAGACATTCTCTTGAAATTTTTCCTGTCTCAGCCCTGTTTAGATACACCCCAGTTAGTGCTATTTGCAAGATATCACCACTCTGTGATGGGGAAGGCAAAGAACTGAAGATGAGAGGCAGTCTCCCTTGCTTTTAGTGTTCCATTTTCTAGCTAGCAGTTTTGCTCCCTAGTCACCCAAATGTGGCTGAGCAGAGCTACATGATTTATGAGACTGAGGAATTTGTCTGGGTGCAAGGGTGGAAAAGAAAATCCCAGTGCTTCCAGATCAGCATTTGCACAAGGCTGTGCCCTGTGGCAAAGACATCTACCAAGTTCTTGCATTATTAGGGGGACTGGCCTTAATAAGAAGCAAAGTATAAGTGAGAGAAGAAAGAGCAAGATCTGGTTCCACTTACAATGTCCCCCAAACACTATATTCCTTTGCTTTAAAAGTATAATTATATGCAATTTGTAATGATGTCATGATACTTGCCTTTTTATTTTCTTCTTTAAAATCAGTATTGTAAGTTAAATATCTTATAGTTGCTGGCAGAAAAATGAAAGGACCCCTCACTACTTTCATTGGTATTATGATACTAAGATTTTTGTAATGTGTTATTGCTGTAGTAGATAGAGATCCACAAATTTCCATTCTGCACAACACAGGGTAGAAGACAATAAAAACTGTAAAAGCCCAATAGTACTCATCTCAGATGTGAGGATAATGGGACTTTAACTTCTAATTCAGTGCATTTTCTTCCCTGCCACATTTCCTACATGTGTTTCTGATAGTCTCGGAACATTTTTATTTCACATGTTTTACTCAAGAAAAAAAAAATCTCATTGTCATCTGGATTCAATTCATATTATCTAATTTTAGATGACCAACTTGTTGGTATCAGCATTTGATTTCATCAGACAGACTCCTTTTACAGTCTGTGGAGAGTAATAAGCACTTCTGTTGTGCAATTCACCTTGTTCTACAATAAATAGCTAAAAGAGAAAAACTCTGGGCTAGGAATTCCTACTTTTCCCTTGTGTAAGCCTAGTGGCTGAGATATACAAAAGTTTCGGAGGTCAAGAATACTGGAGAGTCAGGAGGGGAACAGCACTGTGATGTAAACCAGTAGGAAAAAAAAAGAAAAAAAAAAGTTGTTCAAATGGCTTTTTCATAAGAATCAATGTAGTTATGTTGAAAATATTTTGTATCAAAATTCAAGGCAGACTAGATGTGTCTAAATTTGTTCACAAGGAGAAAACCTGCAGTTTCAGAGCGCAAAAGTGTGAAGACTGAAAAAATCTGTTTTAGAAGACTTTGTGCAGCAACCACTATATGTAATTATGAAGACAATGTTTACTTGCTTCAACTTGAAAAACAGGATACTAAAACCCAAGTGCAACTCTCTGGATTGGACAGCAAGCAGTTTAACACTACTTATCAATAGCAGACTGTGTGAGACTTTGCTACCCAGCAAGACAGGTGACAGAACTCAGTGATCTGGCAACTGCAATAGCTTTGCTAAAAACTGGAAAAGTTAAGGAACTGTTCTAGCAAATGGCTTATCAAGAGTTTAATCTTAATCTGATCATTATTTTATTTTGGAAATTACTCATGTGGTTATCACACATTATTCTGTTTATTGTCTTTCTCATTCTTAATTTCTTCTTTCTCTCAATAAAGTACACTTTTTGGTTCTTTGTCTGCAAATTGAGAGTTATAATATATTGAGTATCGAGACAGTTTATTTTCCCAGGTTTCTGAGTGGTGTGTTGAGCCAATATTTATTAGTGACCCTAGAAAATCAACTTGTCCTTTGTAAATACTAGTCATGACTTGGCAGAAGAATTTGACATCTAGAAAACTAGATGTGGTAGATTTTTGTATTGTATAAATCTAAAATGAGGTGAAATGAAATCCAGGGAAACAGCTGAGATACTGATAAGGGCATGCTCCAAGCAGCTGCTCAGCAGTATGATCACAGATCAGAGCCTTGTGGAGCACTGTGATGTATATTAATAAATAACTGTAGACATGGTCTAAATGCCCAGAAGATGTTGATAAAATCTGGTTCAGATAGCAATCAAAGAACGCCTTTGGCAGTGTATGACAAAACATTGCATTGATGATATAGCAAAGGAGGACAGCATTCTTTATCTGTTCCTGATAGTTGTAAGAGAAGAAAACATAAAAATATCTATAAGAAAAATGGAAGGAGAATACAAAATGTTGGTCACAAAACTAAAAAGATTGAACATTTTGTCCTTTTCATCCAAAAAAGTCACAGACTTTCACATAAAGAAATAGTCACTAAAGTCTCTATTTCTGCAAAATTATCTAAGGGGGTGACTACACCAAAGGAAGCAGACCAACTGGCAGGACAGAGGTAAACCCATCCGGGCTGTCGAATTATGGCAAGATATTGCTGCTCAGGTGTAGAACCTGGTTGTAAAAGTATGTCATGTAGATGCTCATGTACCCAAAAGCTGGGCCACTGAAAAACATCAAAATAACGGACAGGTGGATCAGGCTGCTAAGACTGAAGTGGTTCAGATGGATCTGGATTGGTAGAATAAAGGTGATTTATTTATAGCCTGATGGGCCTATGGCACCTCAGGCCACAGAATCATAGAACAGTTTAGGTTGGAAAGGACCTTTAATATCATCAAGTCCAACCATAAACCTAGCACAGCCAAGATTACCACTAAACCATGACTACACACCTTCTAAATGCCTCCAGAGATGATCATAGAATCACAGAATCATTATGGTTGGAAGAGTCCTCAAAGATCATCAAGTCCAACCGTATACCCGATGTCACCATGCCCACTAAACCATGTCTCGAAGCGCCACATCTAAACGTATTTTGAACACCTCCAGAGATGATAATGTTACCACTTCCCCAGGCAGCCTGTTCCAATGCCTGACAACCCTTTCAGTAAAGAAATTTTTCCTAATATCCAATCTAAATCTCCCCTGGTGCAACTTAAGGCCATTTCGTCTTGTCCTACTGCTGGTTACTTGGGAGAAGAGACTGACCCGTACCTGGCTACATCATCCATTCAGGCAGCTGTAGAGAGTTATAAGGTCTCCCCTCAGCCTCCTTTTCTCCAGGCTAAAAAAAGCCCAGCTCCCTCAGCCACTCCTCAGAAGACTTGCTCTCTAGGCACTTCACCAGCTTCTTTGCCATTCTTTGGGCATGCTCCAGCACCTCCAGGTCTTTCTTATAGTGAGGGGTCCAAAACTGAACACAGTACTGAGGTGTAGGGGGACGATCACTTCCCTAATCCTGCTGGCCACATTGTTTCTGATATAGGCCAGGATGCTGTTGGCCTTCTGGGCCACCTGGGCACACTGCTGCATTATATTCAGTTGACTGTTGACCAACACCCCCCATTTACTTTTCCACCAGGCAGCTTTCCAACTACTCTTCCCCAAGCCTGTAGCACTGCATGGAGTTGTTATGACTCAAGTGCAGGATCCAGTACTTGACCTTGTTGAATTTCATGCAGTTGACCTTTGCCCATCCATCCAGCCTGTCCAGATCTCTCTGTAGGGCCTTCCTACCCTCAAGCAGATCAACACTCCCACCCAACTTGGTGTGGTCTGCAAGCTTACTGGGCATGCACTTGTTTCCCTCATCCAGGCCATTGATAAAGGTGATATAAAGAGAACTGGCCCCAGTACTGAGCCCTGGGGAACACCACTTGTGACTGGCCACCAAATGGATTTAACTCCATTCACCACAACTTTTTGAGCCCAGTCATCCAGTCAGTTTTTTATCCAGCAGAGAGTACACTTGTCCAAGCCATAGGCAGCCACTTTCTCCAGGACAATGGTGTGGGGAATGATGTCAAAGGCTTTACTAAAGTCTAGGTAGACAACATCCACAGCCTTTCCCTCATTCACTAAGTGGGTCACCTTGTCATAGAAGGAGATCAGGCTAGTCAAGCAGGATTTGTTTTTCATAAACCCATGCTGACTGGGCCTGGTCACCTGGTTGTCCGTTATGTGCCATGTGATGGCACTCAAGATGATCTGCTCCATAACCTTCCTGGGCACCAAGATTAGACTGACAGGCCTTTAGTTCCCTGGATCCTCCTTCCAGATCTTCTGGATGGGAGTCACATTTGCTAACCTCCAGTCAACTGGGACCTCCCCGCTTAGCCAGGACTGCTGATTGAAAGTAGCTTGGCAAGCACGTCCGCCAGCTCCCTCAGTACCCTTGATTGGACCCCATCCGGTCCCATAGACTTGTGTGTGTCCAAGTGGTGTAGCAGGTCATTGACCGTTTCCCCTTGGATTATGGGGGTTTCGTTCTGCATTCATTCCTTTCTTCCAGCTCAGGAGTCTGGGTACTTGGAGAACTGGTCTTGCTACTAAAGCCTGAAGATGTAAAGAAGGCATTATAGTAACTCAGCCTTTTCCTCATCCTTTGTCACTATGTTTCCTCCCACATCCGATAAAGGATGAAGATTCTCCTTTGCCCTCCATTTGTTGCTAGTGGATTTATAGAAAAAAAAAATTATTGTCTTTTACGGCAGTAGTCAGATTAAGTTCTAGCTGGGCTTTGGCCCTTCTGATTATCTCCCTGCATAGAATCATGACGTCCTTGTAGTCCTCCTGAGTTGCCTGCCCCTTCTTCCAAAGATCATAAACTCTCCTTTTTTTCCTGAGTTCCAGCCAAAGCTCTCTGTTCAGCCAGGCCGCTCTTCTTCCCCATTGGCTTGTCGTTCAGCACATGAGGACAGTCTGCTACTGTGACTTTAAGATTTCCTCCTTGAAGAATACCCAGCCTTCCTTGGCTCCTTTCCCCTTCAGGACTGCCTTCCAAGGGACTCTGTCATCCAGGCTTCTGAAGAGGCTAAAGTCTGCCCTCCAGAAGTCCAAGGTAGCAGTTCTGCTGACTCCTCTCCTTACTTCTCCAAGGATCAAGAACTATCATTTCATGATCGCTATGCCCAAGATGGCCTCCAACCATCACATCACCCACTAGTCTTTCTCTGTTCACAAACCACAGGTCCAGCGAGCGCCTTCCCTAGTTGACTCCCTCACCAGCTGTGAAAGGAAACTATCTTCCACACACTCCAGGAACCTCCTACATCATTTCCTCTCTGCTGTGCTGTATTTCCAGCAAATAGGTAGGTTGAAGTCCCCCATGACAACAAGGGCTAGCAATTGTGAGACTTCTCCCAGCTGCTTATGGAGTATTTAATCTGCCTCTTCATCCTGGTTGGGTGGTGTATAGCAGAGTCCCACCATGACATCTGCCTTGTTGGCCTGACCCTTAATTCTTACCCATAAACACTGAATCCTGTCATCACCATCATTAAGTTCTGGACAACCAAAACTCTCACTAACACACAGAGCCATCCCACCACCTCCTTTCCTTCCCTGCCTATCCTTTCTGAAGAGTTTATAGCCATTTATTGCAGCACTCCAGTTACATGAAACATGCCACAATGTTTCTGTGATGGTAACTATGTCATAGTTTTCCTGCTGCACAATGGTTTCCAGCTCCTTCTGTTTGTTGCCCGTACTGTGTGCTTTGGTATAGACACACTTCAACCGGGCTGTTGATCCTGCCACCTTTTGGGGGCAAGAAGCCCTAATTCCTACATGACCATTCTGAGGTTCTTCCATGGTATCTAACCCATCAATGACCCTTGTGCCTTTGCTGTTGCATGGCTCTCCATCCCCTACCTCCACTGAGACGGCAGACCCAAGGACCTCATTAACACACCGTTCCACAAATATTGATGTGCCACTCCCAGGCTTATCTCGGGCAAGCCTGGTTTTATGACTTTCCTCCTTCAAATCTAGTTTAAAGCTCTTTCAATGAGCCCTGCTAACTCCTGTGCAAAGATTCTTTTCCCTCTTTGAGACAGGCATACCCTGTCTGTTTCCAGCAGTCCTGGTGGCATGTAGACTGAATTGTGATCAAAAACCCCCAAATTCTGCTGATGACACCAGTCTCGGAGACAGGTATTAATCTGCTGGCTCTCCCTGCCTCTTCCCTCATCATTCCCTGCAACTGGGGGAATAGAGGAGAATATTACTTGTTCTCCTGATCCCTTAACCAGTCATCTCAAGGCCCTGAAGACTCTCTTGATTGCCTTTGGACTTCGAGTTCAATCTCTTTGCTGTCTAGCTAAAAAATCAGTAATGGATAATAATCTGAGGGATGTACCAGAGTTGGAAGCTTTCTCTCCATGTCCTTAACCCAGGTCCCAGGGAGGCAGCACACTTCCCTAAAGA
>NW_009614521.1:133919-137390 GCF_000690535.1 Cariama cristata | reverse complement strand
GATTCTATGATTCTATGATTTTATGGAAAATATTTTCAACACTACATTACCACATTTTGATGACACATTGAGTCTCAGTTTATTCTTTTTCCTTAGCTGTTCCCTCACTACTCAGGCAAAAATTTAATCAAGACTGATCAAAACAATTTCATATACAAGTTACACTAATATGTCCACTACACATACAGTATGCCACATTTCCAAGTTTTCTTTTACCTGTCTCTGAGGTATACGCCACCAGTAATTCTCTTGCTATCAGTTGATGCCAGCTTTCTTTGCTTTTCTCTGTGTGCTTAGTGCAGTTTACCACAATACATTATATTTTTCCCTTTAGTATCACATTGAGGTCAGCTAAACAACTCACAGGAGCCTTTCCAGATGAGCCCTGAAGACATATTCCTCAGACAGGATTTATGAATATCTTAAGCTCACCCTATTCTTATAACATAAGGAGGAACATTGCCAAGCTACTGACACCCCAGGATCATGGATGCAGGCATAACAAGAAGACATAACATGCTTACAAAGCTGGCCTCTCTAAGTCAGCAAAGATGTAGCTTTTTAGTCTAAGATATTCAATTTACTATAATTTTTATTTTTTGTAGAATACTTGACAAATGGATGCTAAATAATAGGATCTTCCTTTCAAAACTAATGTCATGCAACCGAGGAGAAAAAAAGAATGTACAAGTAGTACTTTGACTTATTTTCAAAGGTTTGGGGGAAGAGAAGGAAGTCCCCAGAACATACATGCCTACAAAGATGCTAAAAGAGAGGCAGGGAAGGAATATTTAGTCATCACAAAGAGTAAACCATCTGTTAGGGAAGGACTGAGGTCACATAAAGGTTATTTTCTGCAGTGCCTCTGTTTCTATTTTAAGGGTTCACAGACATTTTAGCACAGAAGTTTCTTACAATCACTCTGCATTAAAAAAATTCAAAAAATGAATGTACTCTCCCTTTTGTGAGGAGAGGAAACCTCAAAGTATAGCAATATGGGTAATTTTACATTTCACCAAACCATTAGCACAGCTATGATTTGTGACTTCATAAATACGTACTTAATGTCTACCTATCCTATGACTTGATAAACCAACTATCCCAGTGGTGTAAGAGCAAAGTTTTGCATTTCAAATTAAATTGCTGTCCCATGAGAGCCAGATTAAACACCCAGTTAAACGCTGATTTAAATGTAAAATTAGATTGGATTACTATCACCGCATTCAACTTGATCTGAACTCAGAATGTTTCTGGGCTCATTTATCCTTGCAGAAAATCACAGTGTTTTGCACTGAGATTAACACTTTGACATAGCAAACAAGCATGTCATGTAACGTCTGAGGAAATAAACTTTAAACCGAAAGAAACTGAAAGGCATAATTACCCAAGGCAAAGTGTTTTGTTCATTCAGTGGTTACAGTACCTTTTAAAAGCTTACAGTCTGCCATGGTATAGAACAATTTAAACCTCAGCTGCATTCCTCTGTGAAACTGAGGCACTTGGCTTTTTTCTCCTTTTGACAGGCTTTTCTTTTAATGCAATGGTAGTTCAAACACGATGTATACCCACTGAGCAACACAGCACATAGGAGAGAAAACTCACGTTATGCACTTACCTTTGCATTAGGTTGCAATGCACAAATAAGCAAATAGTTTAACGATTTCAAATGGGTATAATTTCTTTCAGGTTCAAGTATCAGTTTGCTTGTTTTGCTGCTGCTAATCACCTCTTAAATAAACAATTGCTTTATCTATGTACTGTGCCTCATTTCACTTTCAAATTATGTGTGTATTTCACTCCTAACAGCTTATTATGATCTATAATTAACAATTCTGTTGAAAGCAGAGCCTTGCAATGAAAAGAGCCCACATTCTATCTGGGAAACACTTGAAACACGAGGCCTCTGTTTTAATAACAAAAATGACAGCTTGAAGTTGTGCATGTGTTCTAGTCTTACTGTCTTTTTCACTCAACTTTAATACATTCATGGATATTCAATGTATTGAATGTAATATTTCTGAAGCAAAAATATTAGCACTTTGAAAATAGATCTACACAGTAACGCTAAAGACTCCTACAAGCGTGCAGTGATTCCTCGGCACATCTCAGCAGAATCTACACAAATATCAAAAGTGAAAAGTGACTAAATGACCATGGACTGAAGGCAGAAATGGACATAAGAGGATTTAAAACTGGACAAAAAGGCCCCACAGATTCTTAGCAGACTTCAGTAGATTGAGAAGTTTTTCTATGCTGCGTTGCCCTAGGGCTGGGTTTTGTGCATTAGGGTAAGGTAACCCTGGGCACCTGATTTGTGGGATGGATTTATAGAATACACTGTAATACTAACTATTAGGTCTTTGATCCTTTGCATACCCTGAGTGTCAATAATACCCTTCACAGCACTGCCATGTAAAAGATTATGGTCGATATGGTCTGAGCTGTGTGCTTTTAGCTCCTAGTAGAATAAAAACAGAGCAAGAGTATGGATGTCGCAGCAAAGCTGAAATTATAAGATACTTTCCAAGTTATGCAATTAGTTATTCCCCTCATAATCTGCATTATAAGGAACTGGTTGTGAAAAATCATGTCTCAACTTGGACAAATAACAAAGATACAGCTTATATCCCAAATGACCTGAGGCATCCCAGGAGAACGAGTTAATTCATTAAATATTAGAACTTCATTTTTAATACACATTTGATTAAAGAAAAAAAAAAATGCTTTCAACAACAAAAAAAGGTGTTTGGAAGAACTTGCAAAACAACCCGTACATCTTAGAGGAAAAATTCCATTGCCTTCTGTATAAATTCCTTCCATCTTTTTTTTTTTTCTTTGATCTTTATGTGCACACACACCAAGTATATATTATACATTCTCCAGGGCAAAAATATTGTTACTTAAATTACATTCATATGATTCCCTGATAAAAAAAAAAAAATCAATTTGCCAGATCAATTTTTCTTAAACAAGTTCATCATACTCTGGAGCAATGAACCAATCAATAGGGAATGTTTTTCAGATGCTTTGCAGCCATCCCACTTCGGTAATTGCTAGAATTTCATATTGACAGATGATAGGATGCTCTGAAAGATGAATTGATCTGTTAGCCTGTAGTGCCACAAGGCAACACCACAACAATAAAGATATATCCCCAGAGGGCCGGGGTTTGAAAATCAAACAGGAGGTAAGCTGTTACGTTATGCATTTGACCCTAGAGGTAATTCAAGAGTGCAAGTTTTCTGATTGCATTCAAAGCCACAAAAAGGAAAGAGGAAAGGAACCGCTACTACATAATTTTGAAATTATTTTTTGACTGAAGAAAAGGATGTTGCATGGCACCATCTAACTGTATATGTTGGATGCCTGGATCCAAACAAAAATAAACCCAAAACAAACTCAAAAAGTTGCTAAACAATGTTCTGCATCAGTAGGATTCTTGGTTTCAGTCACAACCTCCTGAATGAAGCA
>NW_009614521.1:127357-133888 GCF_000690535.1 Cariama cristata | reverse complement strand
GCAGGAATGGCCTAAGGAATTACACATAAAGTGGCCAGAGTGAGTAAAAGGATTTCTATATAACAGTATAGACAGGAAAAATTATTTGCCTTGTGATGATTCTTGAACAGCTGCACTCCATATTTCCACAACCTACCAACTCAAAAAGCTATCATAATATATTAAAAAACAGCTACTGAAATCAAGGTTTGATTCATTATGAAGACAACTCTCAGCTGTGTGTTCAGGTCACATAGTTGGATGCCTTTTGCAGAACTGCGCCAAAGCGCAGAATCCATCCACACTGCCAAAAGGAAAATTTAAGACCCGCCTTCATGCCTGCTAATGGCCAAAGACTTGGACTTTATCTGAACTCAATTAAACCACTGAGTTGGCTACAAGATTGGGAAAGTATTTGCTCTACATTTCCGAAAGTCTCAAATTTGGGAAGAAGCAATTCGGGAAGAAGCAATTAGACAAGGCGATCTAGCAACAGGGTCTGTCCAGGGAAGTTTACAAAAGTGTTGACGTCCACAGGCACAGGACCAAGTGCTGCTCTCCAGTACTCAAGTATGTGCTCCAGTAAGTCAGCTGCAGTTTTCACACCTTGGAGACAATGGCAAGCACAGTGAATGCTGCAGAGCACAAAGCACTAGTGCTGTCACACACATAGAATTCAGACGCTGCCTCATCCAAATGTAACCAGAGAGCAAGAATGCCTTTTTTTCCCTTTCAGTTCCTTGGTTCAGACCCTGTTCAGTTCAATGTATCTGTAATGAGTTGGTACCGCCTGTAGAGTGGAATATGCGGACAGTTAGTTATGGCATTAATAATATTTTTTTTAGACAAACTGGGACCTCCTTCTTCCAGAGGAGGTAAAAAATGAAAAGCCCTATACTATGGAAAATACTCAGTGATAGCAGTATGTAAGTTCAGAATAATATTGGCTAGGTGACATCTGTTAGACAATGCAGTCACTAAATACATATCTAAATGGAAACCTTTACTTATCTTGCATGATATTTCCTCTGACATAATCCAAGCAGCATCTCAGTCTGACACAGCCAACATAAGGAACGTCTTTCAAGCAACTTTATCCTCTGAAAACTATGCATTTCCAAAGCACTTAGGAATGCTTACTCCACCATTTAGACCATGTATCTCAGTCTAAAACTGAAATCTGCAGATAAGCCAGTTTTAAAGTAAGATTTTTTGCTATCATAAAGTAGATCCAAAAAAACCACCACCAAAATCTTAATGCTCAAAGTTTCTTTGATCTCATGTGATACAATAATAAGAATCATGAAGTCTCTTTTCATCATATATTGCATGAAAAATATGTAATTAGCTATACATCAGTTTTTTAATTTGATTTTTATATATACTTCTTTGAATTTACCGGATCACTTCACACTCCTATCTCCATGCTTAGCTGGGAAGGTGCATAAAAGAAAAATCTTAATACTATCAGTAATTGGTCTTTCAAATACTGTTTTCAAAGTTGTAGGAGCTAATTTAGTTTAGCTGGGTCTATGATAGTCAAACCCAACTGCAAACAATAAACAACTACCAAATGCTAAAGTTAATGATATGGACAGAAGCTATCTGTATCCAGCTCTGAAGTGGTTAAAACTGAAACTTCTGTAGATTTCCTATGAATATGTTTGATCTTAACAACACTGTGTTTGAACATTCATGCCATTATAGAATAGGTATGATTGAAAGGAAGATAGAAATTGGCTATTAATATTGTACCTCATTGTTAGGAGAGAGAATTAAAAACTAGTATTTTTGGTTTTGAAATGAACAACTGTGCAGATGGCACATCAGTGTGGATCATAACGTAGGGAGGAACTAACAACAGCAAGTGCAAGGGCCAGAGGACTTCGTTTCTGTTCCTACCTCTTAACTATTTAACCTTTCTCACTCTGTAACTTTAGTATGGTCATTTTCCATTGCTGCTTACCAATTCAGACATGTATTGCAAAAGAATTTTCCATACTATGTGAGGGACACCTTTAGTGTATTTGCTTTTACTGAAAGAAAATTACTTCAGCAAACCAGATCATTTTTAGGTCACACTGTTTTTCTCTTAGTTTGTCATTTCTGAAGTTCTCAACCTCAATGACTGAGAAGGTGCTCTTCCTGGTTCTATTTATTTAAATAGCATGGGTGTCTTGTACCCACTTACATCCTGCTACTTGAGTTGAACACCCTCTAACAAAAGAAAATTATTTCAGCATTTGTTGCCATGAGGTGCATTCTTAGCCAAGTGAAAAGTAAGAAAGAAATGGAGCATATCTCACTCATGCTACAAGTGGCACGAGCATAAAATCATTTATAAAGTCTTCACGACTCTTTTTGTAGCTGAGGGGAAACTTAAGCATACATCTGATGATCTAAGCTCATAATATAGACAAGGTATACCACTTCTGAACCATATCCCCACAAGAACAAGAACTTCTTATTAAGAAGTTTAAAATAGAAACTGTGACATTTGTTATAAGGTACGCTGATAAGCTTTTTTCCCACTGTGTGTGGGAAGAGGGCAGGGAGAGAAAAATCACTATGAAATTCCCTTGGTAGGGCTCAGGAGACACCAATTCAATTCCTAGTCCTGCTGCAGGACCTCAGACAAGAAACTCCACCGTCCCGTACCAGTGTTGCCCACTTCACCACCAGCTCCTTTCAGCAAGGACCATCTTATTAAAGATTTGTTCAGCCCTTAACAGTGCAGGCCTACACAAGGCAATTAATGTGAGGGCAATTAACAGCAGTTACTGTTAAAGTTAGGTACAGCTACAACAGAGACCACGTTACTTCTCCATACCATACTTAGTTCCAATTAGATACCACAAACTGCAAATAAACTGCTAGAGAGAAGTAATTGGAAGAGGGAATTGCAAGGAGAAGCAAAGAAAAACAAAGCATATTTGGAAGGTATTATTTATGTCAGAAGAATACCTCACAGATAAAGAAGGAATGAACTTCAGTTAAGTGAAACCACCTTTGAGTACCTCCTACCCATTAGTATCAGTGGATGTTAACGGCTTCCAGCTCACCAAGGCTTCCCCACTTACAGCATCTGAAGGCTGAGCAGAAACCTGTAGTATCAGCTCCTCTGCAGAGGTGTCAAGAGGCATGTCCTGCACAGCCACCAGCTGTGATCTCACGCCCAGCAGCAAAGCCTCCCCAACTCAGGCTGCAGCTTATTGCCGCCCCAGCTGCAATAGTTAGGACAACTTCAAAGTAATTTTTAAGAAGTGCGCATTGCATATGTGCACACAATGAATATACACAAAGCAAATGGGACATCTGAAACAGAACAGCAAGAGCATAGGTTAAGACTACAAAACAGTCATATCCTTAGGGACTAGTGTGCCCCAGGAACTATTTTGAAAGAGCTATTTTTCCTGGACTAAAGAGTGCTTTGTTTTGGTTTAGCTTTTTCTACTTTGAATTACCAGTAGCTTCTGAAAATACCGACACAGCTGAAGGTGGGAATACTGCCCCCACCGTTCCTTTAAAATTAGGAAGACACCGATTTTTGTGACAATTTTAGTGATTTGTTCAGTCGTAGAGTAACACCAGAGAATGAGGGAGTGTCAAACACTTTTGATACCCTTAGGTAAGTTTGTATGTATATGTATGTATGCATTTTTTTTAGAGAAGTATATATATGGTAGCCTGAGGCTGCCAGAAACTTTGCCTGCTGAATGAATTATAGAACAGGAAGCAGATGGGCTGTGTATATGAAACAACCGCTATCTGGCATGATGTGCTGCGCAATTTGGCTGCAAAGATTAAATTGAGCTATTGAATGTTTAATACACTATGCATAACAAATACAGCCAGAGCCACAAAACAGCATAAATTACCAAATTGGTATTCACGCTGCCTTTCCCAGGAATCAATACACTGCCACAGCTCATAAGAGTCTGTTGTTTAATACACATAAAGAAGAGAAGAATTCTTCTATTAAAATGAGTTATCTGGGCTATTTACCAAAGGCAGTGATTTAACAGTGGTAAAGTCTATGTAGTGCTGTTGAATGCAGATGATAATACTTCTTGTCCTTGTCGGCCTATTTCATTGCTCCTATCAGTTGCTGCTGCTGCAAGGTCCCCCGGGTACATTAGCAGTCAGTCCAGGAAGTGTGTTTAAGTAATGGACATAATGTTCACATTTGCTAGACCAGCCTTCTCCCTAATCATGAATTATTCTTCCCCAAGGCTCAATTGGAACATTACTTTAGAAGCAGAAGATTTAATCCTTTTCAGCTGATTGGAGGGAATGATTACAGTATTATTTTCTTGTACAGGCTGTCTCCAGTGAAGGTGCCTTTTTCTGTCCCCATCTTTAATAGGCAGCAATCTTTATTTCCCTTGAGGGAAAAGGCAATGAATTCAAAATGGGATAAATCTTCAGGAATGTGAGGTGCTGAGACTGTAGATCACTGCTGGTTAGTTAATTAGTTTAGCCCTTGCTTGTTTCATCTCCAAGACAAAACACCTTGCTACAAGGCAAAAGCAAGGAAACATGCAAATAACCCACTACACTGCCTACAAAACCCAGCCTCTGTGCACCTGATTTTAGAAGGTAACCTATGGCTTTGATTGCTATTTGATACGATCAGTCAAATAAGCAGTGCACTGTTCCCTTGGACTCTTCTGACTCCTAAGGATTATTCGACCTGCAGAAATGGATTATATCTTTATCCAGTGGATACTGTTGAAACAGATACAGGCAGGAGACTACAAAAGAAGACATTTATAGACTAGCATGAATGTAATTGCAGCTGTCATACAGAGATGTGTTTACTCAGACAGTGAATCCTGTATCCTGTGAGATGGAAAAACAAATATATTCTTTACACACAGATGTTAAATGCACCTTTGAACACTGAACCTGCAAACATCTCTTCAAGTTTTTAATTACTGATGTTTCATAATCAAAGGTGGGAAAAATTATAATTGTATCATCTTCATTCTACTTAATAATATGATTTGAAAGTCTAATAATTCTCAATCATTTTTCTTTCAATGTATTGGGGTAAAAGTGAGTACACTAAAGGATTTTAAATCTCTATATTGAATTAAATGTAACCATAACTTTGGCCATTGCATAAGCACTTTTTAATTCTCCTAAAACTTTCCTCACGGAGCATACTTGTGAAACAATAAGAATTGCAGGAGAAGTAATACAAGCTCATTAGTATACTTGTAAACCAAACCTTTATCAGCCCCTCTTGAATTTAGAGAAAGGCCCCAAATCTGTTGTTCTGCAATTTGTTTACATGGTCATGATATCCTGACCCTGCTTACAAGTGTATTACATAGCCAAGAGATGTGTACAGTGCTTGCAAGGCATAGGAAATCAAGAATGCCTGGGATTGACATTTTTCAATCTTTAAATGAGTGGATTAAAAAAATTCCAAAAACTATATTTTAAATTTAAATTTGCAGGAATAGAACATTGTAGGATACAAATCTTTTTTTTCAAATGTAACATATGAAAATTGAGGATAAGAAACTTTTCAAGGATTATGCCAACTTGGGTTCTTTTCTTCTTTTCCTTGGTATATAATATTATATTGTGATACAGCATAAGAAACATACATGTTAAAAGCAGAACCAATTATTTACAGCTATTTTAACCATTGACAAGAATATTTCTTCAGTTCTTGATAACAAGTTGAAAGGTCACAGAGAAATTTTGTCTTGGCATGCAGGGTCGAGTGTGGGGATTTTCTCAGTACATGAATCTGGAAAGTGCTGATGTTCACTCTGCAGGCTCACTCAATGAGCAAAGCACAAAAAAGCTTTCCCCTGAGGTTCCTCCCTGAAACATTCAAATCTGAACTTAGTCACCAACTGCATAAGTTACCCCATAAATGATATTTGGATTTTACATTATTTGGTTTCCTTTTTTCTGCATTTGCAGTTCTTTGCATAATGGGTAACATTCACAGCCCAGTTATTTTCAGTAAAACTTACCCAAAACTGATTTACCACAAGCAATGACACACTGCCATTGTTTGAATAGAAACTCTACGAATATCACATTTGAAGCTTGCATAAAGGATTGATTTTTTTCTTTCCCTTAAGGTACAGTGTGTTGTCCTTCAGGATGAGGACTCCTGTCTGTAACAATATATAACTGTGGACATAAATTTACTTCGGAAATAGAAAGAAATTTATCACCTCACTGGGCCCTCGAAAAAGGAGTGAGATTTTATTTTAAAAAGCAAAACAGAGCAGGTTTGAGCTGCAGAGATCAGAAAAATGATGGTGGGCAGTGAACACAATTGATTCTAAAGATGATTAATATCTAAATATTAAACCATTGCCAGGAGTGGAAAATTAGTTTCCTGGAGATGCACACCACAATAGCAAAATGAAGAATACCTAGGTTTTAGTATTTTGACTCCTAATTGCATGAATGCTTAGCACCTCTGAAAGACAGACTATTAGTTCAAATTTAATCACCCTTATGAGTTACTACTATTAGAAACTGTAATCAAGATTCCTTGTAAATTTTGCAAAAGGGAAA
>NW_009614521.1:125045-127342 GCF_000690535.1 Cariama cristata | reverse complement strand
GATACACTCTTCCCATGACAACAGAAAGTTGGGATTTCTTCATCTGTGATGTTTTAGCAAGGGTTGGGAGTGATGGCAGCAGATCGCAGGAAATCTCAGGGATCTGAATCTGCATATGACTCAGATAATATGGTCAATATTTCTCTGTAAATAGTATTTCCCACAGTAAATATTTGATTGGGTTAGCTAATACTTAATCACAAGTAGGTATTATTTTTACTGAAAGGCCCCTTAATATTTCTCCTATATTGATGTCCATTAGTAGGGCAACTGTACAAATATAGTAAGAGATTGCCCGTTCCCAAAGTAATATCTGAAAACCACACATTTCAGATTGACAAGTGCAGAGTGTATGCACACTGGTATAGGAAGGATAGAGGAAATCTATCCACACCCCACAATAGCGATTCCTCCATCATGTCACCCAGAGCACACACACCACATTGACCTGTGCTAATGCAGTATCTCAAGCTGCTTCATGACCTTAGCAAATCTCACATATCTATGTCCATACACACCCAGTATCATTTCCTCAGTCACTTCTGGTTTCTCCAGCGACTTTGTCCCCTCCCTCCTCAGGGGCTCTGCAATCTTGACTCCCCAAGATTTCGTACCATCATTGCATCATCAGGAAGAATTTAGTTTGATAAATGGTGAAGTGAGCTGAAGGTGTTCAAAGATGTCTTGCAATTGTTTGTCCATCATTTTCCTCACTTTACTCCCAGAAAGACAACTCATAATTTCTGGATTAGTAGGATCTGATCTACATTCTTTCAGATGCTGATAACTGGGCCAGTTTCTTCCAAAGAGAAAAAAAAAAAAAGTTGAACAGGACTTCAGGAAGAACAGAACCAAGCAACCTTTAAGCTCTTTTGAAGTCTCACTCTATTTCTGAGTTGCATGAATATCACATATGAAAAAACATTTTCTGGCTACAATCCCCACAGCTATTTTTTTCAATCATCAGCAGTTGAAAATAAAGTTGCAGTCAACCTTTGCTTGGTCTAGTGGAATAGAAATACATAAAATTGTTGATAATGACAGTGAATAGAAGACACTTCCCAGCTGCTAGGAACATGTTCCATTTTAAAAATGTTTGGTGCTATTTATTTTTTGATTCTGTGGAAAGAAAAGAACGCAAAAGTAGTTGCTCTGAATGCATTCTGTTGATTAACTAACAAACAAGAAAAGGCTAACTACAACAATCATCTCTTCTTCATTCAGTGAAATAAGTTTGACATGATTTCTGTGTTATTTGTAGATAACTGCCAATGACAGGAATTGTTTGAAAGTACATTTGTGCTCATGAAAAGCGCAATCCCACACAAAGCAGGCACCAAAACCAAAATACAGATGACAATTCACTGAAGTGAGGCCACCAGCAATTAATGTCCAGAACACAACAAAAAACATTTTTAAATCAGTAAGCTGCCCAGCTTAATGAATAAATCCGCTCCAAGAAGAGTTATCATAGAGAAAAGTGAATGACTAAAAGGCAGTGAGGCATTCAGCATTATTCTGATTTTAATAGCAAATGTCACAAATTTATGAACAGTCTCATGTGATTACGTTTCCCGAAACAGCAGGAACATATTCCCAAAACAGCAGTCCTATATGCCATATTCAAGTTATAAATACTAATATTTCTTTAGTAATTTTAATTCAAAATATGTAAATAGTTCTGCCTGTAAAAGCAGAAACTAGAACCCAAGTCTTTCACTCCGTTCCCCAGCTAGACCGCCACGTTCAGTACACTGAGTCCAACAGAGAAGGGGGGAGAGGGGGAGGAGTGGTCATTAATGTATTGTGTGTGAATTTCAATTCCACAGGTTTGCTTCAGATGAGTGAAAAACATGTCTGCTTGACCATACCCCACAGGAGATGGTGCCTGAGAGAAAGGTGGTGGAAACTGGGAAAATTTTACTTTTGAATAGTGGCAATACTCAGGCACTGAGCATCTATGCACTAACAAGACAGAAACATTTTTGGGCAGACCTCTAGGGATTAAAAACTCATACTGCCAAAAAGTAAAGGTGACTAAGAACTTGTGCATGGACTTGTGGATTACACTTTTGGATCTGATGCCTAATTCTACTTGGATCGCTTCATAGGGACTAAACAACTTGCTGAGAAAACAAAACTTCAAATATACAGAGGACTTGAATCAGGTGTGTCAAGCACATGTCAACCAGTGGGTCAATTTTGCTGCCATAAGGTTGATCTCACAGTGCTAAAGATAGACTTTTATTGTAGTCCTACATTAAGCAGCAGCACGGAAATGGGAGTGCCTTCTGGAA
>NW_009614521.1:122948-125014 GCF_000690535.1 Cariama cristata | reverse complement strand
CCGAGTTTAATTAACACATTAAAGCAAGGGTATATTCAAGTTGATGTCAAAAGTTCACATTAAAATCCCAGTTTTGTCACTATTTTTCCTGTCTTTGAAAAAACATGCAATGCTTTAGCTTTAGTTCTCCTGTCTTCAGAATGAAGTTAGAAACCCCTTAAAGAATCCTAAGAGTTACCATTATTTGTAAAACAGTTGAAGTTCAAAAGTATTATTAGAGGTGTGCTGGGGTTTTTTCAAGTATTTTTAGAAAATATATATGGAAATTATTGTACTAAGTATTGCAGTAAGTTGCAACATTTACAGAGGTATAAGCTCATTGTGAAAATATAATTTGCTTTTTGAACATCAAGATTATATGTTTATTAACATCCTTCTTTAGCTATTTGATAATTTCCACAAAGATAAGCCAGAAAATGCCCCATGGGAATTTTGCTCTCAGGCTAAAAGAATATTATTTAGCCCTTGAACATTCAAAGGTCAGTGTAACAGAAGTGACAACATATTTTTCCTAAAACAGCTTTAAAGGAGACAGTATGGCTCTAATGGAGGGAAAAAAAAGCTGCTAATATATCCTCCTCTTTTACCTCCAGAGGACCTATATTGTCAGTAAAACAGAGAATCATTTAATTAGATTTTAATTGCTGGCAACTTGGAGAATGTACCCATCTTTCAACTTCACTGAAATTGTGCTCTCAAACAAGTCCTATGAATCTTCTTTCGTCTTCTTTACTCACTTGTACAGTGCTTCAGATTGTGCACTGACATATTTGAGAACCAGTTATCACAAATATAACACATTACTGAGAACCAACTGTGCTTGTGACACTGCCAGAATGTTTCTGTTCTTGAAGTGCATGAAAGTCAGGTTGGGGTAACGAAATATTCAATGCTTGAGGTAACTTTAGTCCAACAGAGAAAGCAGTAATGTCTTTTTTTTTTTTTCTTTAACCCAGAAAGAAAGATTTTACTGGCAAATAAAATATTCATTTTCAAACCAAACTTTGCATGGAAAGAATGAGATGCATCCAGATTTCAGCTCTTCCAAGATCTTAAAGAAAATTTCCAGATAATCATATGCATATGCACTTTTTTTAAATGAATCCTACACATCAACAGATTTTGTCTGTCTGAAGCCTTTTATGACGATAACTGTATGCAGAAGAATTACATACTCTTCTCTAATAAAAATATAATATCCACAATAATGTCACCAGCTGTTCAGTTTTCTAGAGCAGACTGAAATGTAGCACAGTCAATGCTCCCATCTACCTAAAGGGGAAGCTACATATGTCTGCGAAGACCACATACAAAACTACAGCAGCAACAACATCTCCTCAAGTAGGTTTGCTTCTCCCTTCTCTCCTTATTCACATGAACATCATGCAGTTCAAACAAAATCTATGCAGACCCAGGATAGTCAAATTTACCTTGACATCCAATCACTGGCTTCTACCCTAACTCCATAACTCATGCATGTAGGGCCACTGCCCAAGAATAAGACTTGGATTTTGTGGAGTTGGTAGCTCTGTTAATTTCATTGTACGAATAACTATATCAAGTAATAGATATATGAAATAGCTATATTTTGGATGATAATTGCATTGTACAAAAAATGGAGAAAAGCATCCTTGCTCTTATCATTTCAAAGCGTAGCTGCTGTGGTCTAATCAGCTGAACCGTATACACTGCATGTCCCACCAAGATACTAACAGAAAATGATGAGGAACCAGTTAACTTCTCCTTTCTTTCTCACAATTAGGCAGCTTAGATTTCCATTTCAAATTTTTAACTGGCAGAAAGCCTGGAACATAGGTTGAGTGAAAATCTGAAACAGTAGGGGCCAGAATACTATCCCAGGAATATTCACAGTCTTCTATATCATCCCTTTTGCAAGTGCAGGTACAATGCACATCAGCATAGGAGACGTCTTAAGTCCTAGAGCCTCAGCCTGACAACTTTGCTACGGCATAACAGCCAAGTGTGAAATGATCACTTACTTGCATTTGCTCGGTTATCACTACAAATTAATAAGGACAGAGCAGAAGGTAGGATAAGAGGAGAAA
>NW_009614521.1:88498-122917 GCF_000690535.1 Cariama cristata | reverse complement strand
AGCAGGAGGGATGGTCAGGGCAGCTGTCAAGCTCAAACTGATGCATCAGTAGGTGATAGTAGAAGACTTGGGACACAGGTAACCTGAAGCTGGGGTCTGCAGCTATGACGTGCCTCACAAGTCAGGAAGTTTGGCTGGCCTCTGACCTGAGAAGAAAATTAACTTCCTGTGACCAATTGAATTGCCTGTAAAATGGAAATGTTCTCTGCAGACCCCCAGAGTTTGCCACAGTCTGAATCCCAGTCCACTGCTATTGTCCTGCCCTCAGCAGGGTTCTCACACCTTGTCCCATGCCTGCCATGTAAACAGTGCTGTATTTTCAGACAACCTGCTTATTGTGAAAGTTGTTGTGCTATCCACGTTCTCTCTTTCTCTCTACCTTTTCTTTTCTTTAAAGCAATTCTATTTGCTCTTCAGTATCTAGAGGTAAAAGCTTAATCTCCAAGGAAACATATGGTACATATTTCCAACGACCGTAGTATGCACTTATTTGTGAAATAGTCAGGAGTTGTTTTATAAATGTCTTTCAGAAACACAAAGTTTTTCAGCCGGGATGTTTTCCTATTTAAATATTGATTTAAAAACCTTGCCAAGTAAATCAGGAAGTTGAAAGAGAAATTTTACAGTGCACAGAAAAGCAGCTGTTTTTTCCCCCCTCAAGTCCTAGTAATTTAACCAATTGTTTCTTTAAACAACAACAGCAACAACAAGGAAGGCAAACAGTAACTTTGTTTCATTACACTACAGAGCCAAATTGGCTTTTACTAAAGGTTTCCAGCAGAAGACGTGCACACTAAGTCGGTATTTTTCCATGTAAAGGTCATGAGAGGACACATAAATTTAATCGCACATTACGTTTCAAGACCATTTTAGTATGTGAGCGGACAAAATATTCTTAGCAGTGGCTTTAATATTCCTAAGGGTTTCCCAAGCAAAACTTTTCAAACACTAGCCAAAAATCAGTACATTAAAAATATCACTGAAAAGCTTTGAACTTTGGCCTCTTGGATCAAAACTGGTTTAACACAATGTCAGGCTGGGAAATCTGAACATAATATAAGTGGATTTAAAAAAAAACCTCAGAATTTCCTTTTCTTTTATTCAAGAAGTAAAAAACTTAGCTCTTCATAACAATTGAGAGCATCTTGTGCTTTTTTATTTACAGTAACTTTAGCTGAATGTCACATAGTCCTTTTTGCAACTACCAACTTTGAAATGCAGAACCACTCCATTGCCTCACATTTATTTTTCAGTCAGTTGGCTTGATCATTTTGTTATTTCCACAAATATCTGCAGTTAGAGCATCCATTTTCTGAATATGAGCAGGACAGTTGTGCACTAAGAAAGCACTACCTTCTACAAGGTTTTTTATTAATCTTCTATTTAAAAGTTTTACTGGTAAAGAAGCAGAAACAGAATGTGAGCACAGGTCACCAAACAGAAGCCACACAGACAAAAGAGTAAAATAATCCAGGGCTTCCAAACTAGTATTGGTTATATGAGCTCAGTGAAATTTTCCTAAGTCAGGTCTGATTAGTGATTCAGTAATATGCACCTATGTAAGTTTTGTACTTTTTTATGCCAAAAGAATCTCATCTAAACATCCAGAGGCAGGACACACACCTTTCATACCTCAGAAGTGCATTCATCTTGAGGTTCCCCCCTGTTTATCTTCTCTATGTGGGCATACCTAGGTTATTGGTATTACCTACGAAAATGATGACTCTTTGTTTAAAGATCTTTTAAAAAAAAATTTACTTCCCTAACACACTGATTACAGGTAAAGTGTATGGGGTAGCAAAAGCAAGAACTTGTGTCCAAGTGCCTTTAAATGTAGAGGAAATTCTGTAGAAGCCTTCAAAATATTTTCACAATCCTCTCTGCTGATGAAGCGGGAGGCAGAGGAAAACAAGCATATGTATTTACAAAAATTACAGCCACAGCAATTCCTGAAACTGTTACTCCCACCTGGACCAACCAAACCCTTCCCAGCAGAAAAGGAAGGGGTGTTTCCCAATGGTAGCCACCAGCATGATTGTGTTTGTACACGCATGTGCAAAAACCTAACTGTTGTCTAGAAAAAAGATAGATATACTCCACACATCCATTCTTGTGGCCAATCTATATTTGTGGGAAGGTGTACCTGCAGGTATACTTATGAAAGATTTGCAGCGGGTTGCGTGACAGCTCATTCAGCAGCTAGACTGTGGGAAAGAGCAGCACTGCTTGAATCTCTGCCCATAAAGCAAACTCAGCCTACGCAGACGACACACGCCGTAACCAGCATGCATCTTCACAAAAGGGAAGTAGGTTTTATTTTTATCCCCATCTCTCCTGTGTGTTTGGGAGATGAGCAGAGGGGTAGTTCACTGCATGGGTCCTGGTAGGCTCCTGGTCTGCAGGCTCTGCCCACACCCAGCCCGGTGAGACCGCCAGCACACCTAACGAGCCACATACATATTATTTATCCTTCTTTTTATACTCCTGCATCCACCAGTGAAAATACCTTTTCCTGAGGCCAAACTGAATCAGGCACTGATGAAACCATTGCCTCTGCACTCCAAGAGCTCCAAACCGCCCGACGCTGAGCGAAAACCATCCCATGCACAGTGCTCCTCACCACAGCAGCACTGAGCAAGCCAGGGCCAGTGCTGGCCCAAGGAGGACCATGAAGCCGGAGGTAGCCAACCTCTGACTCTGGACGTGTACTGCACAGTGAGGCTGTAGACCACTCAATAGAATGCTGGCAGGCCTCAAAGCACTGGCTGTCCTTCCCTGCTCCCAGCTGCTGCCACAGATGTCCAGACTTTATTACAGAGATGAGCTTGGATGCCTGTAGGAACAGCTGGAAGTGGGGAGCAGGAGCCAGCCTAATTGGCTCCAGTACAGGCCATGGCTGTGTTAAAAGAGAAAGCAAAAGGAAACAAAGGGACCTGTCTTCAGAGGCTGCAGCCACTAGTGAAACAGTTAAAATAATTAAACACTTTCCTAGTCTTGCTTCCCCACTTAAAAAACTGCATTAAATGCCACAAGAATATCACAAGACTGTGTCTGGGGGTTCTCTGTGGCCAGAGCTGGGGAGGCCCAGTGCACACTACACAAACATGGTCTGCTCTTGGGGAAAAACAAGACACCCTGGGCTAGAAGCTGGATCAGACATCAGCAGTCCCGGTGGGAGAAACCCCCTGCTGAAGTTTCAATTACAGCCAGAAGACAGTCAACAACTTTGTTTAGGAATATGCATCACGTCTTCCACCATATTCCAAACATATAACTGTAGGAGGTTTAGCAGCTCTTTGAGAAAAGCAACAAAAAACATCTATATTTACCAGTGCCTTAGGAAAAGAGTGCTAAGGTATTTCTAATATGGGCAAAACCCAGAAACTTTCCTTCAAAGTTTTTCTTAACTGCTGTAAAAGTACATCCAAATGCAGTGCTTGGAGTTACAAAATTGGACGAAGAAGCACAAGCAGCTGACTACCGAACAGTCTATGGTTACTGGCTTCAACTATAAAACCTCCACTTAACTTTAACAAGAACAAGACCTCTGATTTGCCAGACAGTAGACAGGCTCATTGTGCCGCTACCTAGCAAAATTTTGCATGCAGAGGACTCTTACCCAAATCAACTGAAAATTAAGTGGCAGAAAAAGTTGTAAAGATGTAAGTTGTATTCAGACTGCCTTGCAGGACCTGTAAGTGCTTTCTAGAGCCTAAATCAGATGTGGCTCCAGGGACGAATGCCAAGATGGTGCACAAGTACATGGCACACAGCACTGAACCCCCTGGGGAGGAAAGCCAGGAACAGAGACTGAGAAGAAGGTACACCCTGAGGAGGTGTCCGGTTTGGTTGAGCAGCAGCAAAGATAATGGGACACCATTACAAGTGGAGCAGGCTGGAGACAGCCAACCAAGAAATGATTTCTGCAGGGACACCAAGCGGATTAGGAGGAAAAAAAGGACAAGTAACGCATAGTTTCATAGGATACAAATCACAGGACCATGCTACTGCTCTACCATTCTCTCACCTTTACCATATATCTCTTTTGATTGGGCTATTAAACACTAATTATTTTTCTTCTCTGAGGTAAACAACTCCCATCTGTGATTATTTAACAGCATCATTAAATTTTGATAATTTAATCAATATTTGACTTGTGTGAATTTTCACACTGATTGGAATTCCCCCCCACCCACCACCACCCCAAAATTCCCAAGTCTCTTATGTGCCACTTTGATTTTAATTAGGGATTTAATGTCCTGGCAAGACACTAATGTATCTCCTTTGCCAAGACTGAAATACATGATATAGTCTAGAAGCATGTTGTATCAACTACACTAGAATTATAATTCATTTTCATAACAGGTAAACCAACCATAATATATAAACTACCACTTTTGTATCACAGCTCATAATTTTGTTAGTCTTCTAAGCAGACATCTTCAAAAAAATTTCTAATGATCCAAACTAGAAGAATCATGGTGCCATTTTTTGGTTAGTCCTGACATAAGTTCTGTAGCTATTAAAGTTTAAATTCCTTGTTTACTGTCTGTAAAACATTTTGCAGCCTCTGGCAGGTAACTCTTGAAATTGCCTCCAGATGAATATTATCATTTTCAAGTAACATAAAAAGCAATGTCCAATATTTCTTTTCCTTTGCTGTTAAAATAGTGACCGATCGTTACTCAGAATGCAAATTACCAGATGAATCACATCAGGAGTGTCAGAAGATTGAATTTTTTTGACAAGGGAACTGAAGAAGCAGCACTTGGTTCTAAACCAGCATGATTTGAGTATGGGGCTCTCAGCAGCATCCTGTACCAAGATCCTTACTGACCTTGTATAAGACATTTCACTGTTTTAAAAAGCAGAAACAGTTGTACGTTACTAGTTAAAAGCAAGAAAAAAATAATAACAAATAAGTAGCATTTTCCAAGACGGGAAATAAATCAAGTTCAGGTCATCAAACAGCTGTACACTTCCTTGACTGGGTCTTTCTGATTTTTCCCTGAAGAACCCAGACAACATGGAAGAGGAGTCCATTTTGAAAGAGTTAGTCTAGGAGAGTTAGTATTACTACCATGGGAAGTAGAAAAATGAAGTAAGCAGGATAAGGTCAATACATTAACATTTACATGAATTTAGATCCCATATAACTTCAGTCCTCTTCAGTGACAGGCAAACCATCAGAGATGTGGAAATTAGACTTCAACATTAATTCAAAATGCCTGGCTTAACCTTTAGAAAATAATTCAATTTTCTCTTTCTTTCCCTTTCCTGTCCCGTTGTTTCCATACACCACGAAAGCACTTTTCTGTTTCTTCAAAATTATCTATGTCTTTTTCAAGCTTTCTTTTAAAATTTGGAGAAACTGCCCATGCACACTTTAGGACACCTAAAGTACACATGAGGGATTTGGACTCCTTTCAAACTCTCTGTGCCTCTTTCCTGTAGACTTAACTGAACCAACAAAGAAAAATGTCAGGATTAGCTTCTATTCACCCAAAATACCAGTGGACAAACGTTAGCAGTCACTGGCTGGGAGTTCCAGGTGAACTTTTCAGTAACAAATCACCTGACAACAGGCAAATGGGACTAAAGTTATGAAGAAGGACACTCAACAATTATTTTGGAAAAAGGAGTTAACTAATGTTCCAATGGAGGAACACAAAGCAGGTAGAATAAGAGAAAGAGTATCCCATATCTTAAGTAAATGGGACCTGAAAATATTTAAAAACAGTGAGAAGACTAAAGCTTTAGAAAGTATTTTCTTTTGTATGGCTCTGTGGAGCTATCTAGGGCAACAATCACTGGGATCCTTCACATTTCCCCAGGCAGGTGGTATCTAGAAGCTTGTGATACCCACAAGACTGCAGCTCTGGAAAGCGTCAATTTAAGTAACCTGGCTGTCCTAGATCAGCAGGATTATGATGAGTTAACACAGTGTCTTTGTCTCAGGCAGGACATCAAAGAGGCTAAAATATACTAACCAAAAGGACTGAGCACACTCAGACCTAGATCCAAACTGGTAGGAGTCAGCTTGTCTTGCTGAAAGACAGTCTGCAAAGATGGAAATTTAGCCAGTATGGTGATATCTCTATTCCTGACCACACCAGCATAGGTCCTTCTTCCTTTCTAGAAAGGATTTCCATTTTCTTTCATGTAGATTAGTGTGAGAGTGCATATGAGACTGTATCACTCTCTTAAACATAAAATATCTTAATAGCTTCAAAACAGCAAAGCTTTCGTTGAAAGCAAACATCTGCTATTCCAGTTTAGGTAAGGCACTGCAGTTGTACATACAGACAAAAATGAGGATAGCCAATCCCTACATAGGCAAGACACAGGAACATTACTGAAGACAAATACATGCAGAAGTTCTGGAAATGCAATCATGGTCCCTGAAGACACTAAGATCTTCATGCAGGGACTTGAGAGAACTGTTTCTCCTTAGCCCTCCATTCTCCCAAAGGGAAAATGAACTTTCCTGGGTCATGAAGGCCCAATGGGAACAAGTGGTAATGAGTTCCAGACTAGCTCCTGGAAAAATCACAAGTGTTTTACTATTTTTGTCCACCTGGCATCACTTCCAGGTGACATGGAATGTCATGTGAAGCAGGACAACACTAAAGAAGTGGTTTGCAAACTCAAAGGTACATGAAAAGAAAAACCAAAAAACACGTATTCCAGTTCTTGAACAACAGATCAAACTATCTGCTTATTCCACTTCATTTCTATTAAAAAAAAAAAAAAAAAAAAAAAAAGGAAAAAAAGAATTAAAGCCTGAATCAAAGCAATCTTTCTTATTCTACTTGTTTCCATCATCAGTATAGTCAAAGAAGTTCCATTCTTCTCATTTCTTGCCTGGCATTGACTTTCTTTATTTTAAATACAAACCACTAGAATACTCAGTTTCCAAATTGCTGCTTTTTTAAACATTCTAAATAGGCTATTAGTTTATAGCTTGAATGTTTTGAAATCTGATCAACAAGCCGTTTCTCAGTACATTAGGCAAAGCAAGCAAATTTAGGCTGTTTCATGTCAGGTACTTAGCACAAATCCCTTAATAATGTGTTTGAGTGCAGAAACCATTAATAAATGCATAATTCTCTAAGACAGGCTTGATTAATTAAGTCATATGTGTATCCTTCTAATTAAAAAAAGAACATTAGGCAGATGAGTGGAATTTCTGAGCACAAAATTCAAAGACTGTCTTACTTTTATTTGAACAATGAAAGAAGAAAAAGCCAAAAAAGCAGCAACAGTGCTGACATAAGCCTCCCAAACTCTGACTTATTCAAAACAACTAAGTATTTATTCGCCCATTTGTAGTCCAATTTTTAATCAGGAGGCTGCTTGATTAATCTAGGCAGTTCAGATTACAAGGGCAGCTGGTGTTAATATATACGTAAGTAGACGATATGTTGGTGGCTTTTCCTCTCAAGTAAATTACCTAAAACTAATGCCAGAGGTTTTTGAATTCTCAGGAAGAATTATTTTGTGGGAAAAAAAAAAAAAATTCTAATGGTAGACTCCAGACTCTTCCCAAGCACTTACTTTACTGTTGTGTGAGTTACAAATTTTGGTATTATACCATAATTTGCAGCAACAATGAAGTAATATTTATTTTTAAATGCATAGCTCTTCTGTTAAATTAATTAGCTTTTTGAGGTTCCTTTTTAAAACAAGTAAACAAAAATGGAAAGAACAGAAAACATAATATTCTGAGGCATAACAGGAACATAAAAAAATTCTGCTAAGCTAATACTGTTAGTCATAACAATTTTGCCAAGATTATTTTCTCAGATAAGTAGCATTGATAGCAGTCAGCATGCTTTGGTATACCAATGCTAGTGGACACCCCTCACATGGTAAGATCTTAGTCTCAGAAATAGGAACCTGTTGACGCTAAAAGGGTAAAGTTAGTGGCCTGTAGATAGGTAAGCCTGGTACCTGTCAGGCACAGAAATCAGACTGATCTGTGGGATTAGTCCCAATTGAAGAAAGGACTCCACTGCTTTGAGTACAGAGTTGAACTAGATAATCTCCAGATATCACTTCCAACCTCAATTATTCTGTGTTGTGGGCCCTTGAGGCACTGACCTACTTACAGGAATACAATGTCCTATGGTTGTTTAATTACAGGCAAGTGCTTTGATTTTGATGAGAAAACAACCAGGTGTTTGACAGCAAGAGCGAAAACAGTAAGCAACAATGAGTAAGCAGCAGCAACTAAAAGACTTGATATAGGTTTGACAAAATACACTGCATTCATGGGACAGGGAGAGGAGGGGAGGTGGAAGCAGAAACAAGCACACAGGAGTGATTTGACTAAGATTTGTCAGCATCCCAAGAAATGTTATTTTTGCTCGAAATAGCTGACAAAGTTGAGCTGAATCTGCTGGCCTGACAGAAGCTGAAAGTCAGACACCAGATCCAGTTATAAAGCCACTGAATTGGTTTCTCTAAAACCAACTATGATTCGAAGTGATTAAGTCTCTTAATTCTTCAGCTACTATATCCTATATCATCTACATAAGCAATGCTCCACGGCAACAAGGAAACCACCTCAACATAAAATCAACCAGATAGCTGCCATATGTAGTCCTAATTAGTTGGTGCAGAGAGATTTCCAGGCCTTATGCCTAGGCGATTAAATAACTCCCAACAAGAGTGAGAAGAGTGAAAGAAGGCCCACTATGACTGCTAGTCTTTCCCCTGGGTCTTCATCTAAAAAAGAGTTGACTGCAACCACCAAGAGAGTGTTCTGAAGCTTAGACAGACAGGCTAAGTCAGCAGCTGTAAAAAAGCCTGTATATTACTACAACATCAATGACTGCAAATGTCTTGCTGCATTGGGTATGTGAAAGAGGTTACATGGGGGGTCAACTTTTCTACAATCTTAAATATGACTTTGAATTAAGCAGCAGCCACTTTATTAGACAAGTAAAAACTCCATACAGCTCATTGTTTCAGTCCCAACTCCCAAATTTGCCTTACATAGCACCTGTGGAGACATACACAAGGACAGGAAAAAGATTTATCTGCTGTACTACTTCTTTGGGACAGGTGTTTATCTGAATGTATGAGACTTCCAGAGACAACTCATAGATATTCAAGCACTAAATTCTAAGGCAATGAAAATGGCAGCAGCAGTCTCCTTGACTTGAGGGGAAGTCTGAGATCTCCACATCAAGAGAGATGCTTAAGTACCTCTATCCAGAAAGACATACAGCATTGCACTTACACTTGTCTGCTTTTGCCGTAACATATATGCAGACATCTACCAGACTCTGCTTAGTAGACTGATACAAGGCTACCACTCTTCAAAAATCCAGTAAAGAAGACTTAAACCAACAAGACATCCAGCATGAGACAACCAGTCCTGTTCCTAAAAGGTTAGAGAATTATGGCAGATCTACAGAGACAAGATGCTGGCAGGGGCCAAAAAGAACATGTACAGTAAAGTCTGGTTGGAAAACATTTATATGAGGAGATATGGAGTGTTGTCATGAGAATCAGACTTGAAAGCTACTTGCCCAATGGCAAGGTCAATAAATATGATAGGAATGACAGAGAAAACAAACATGATCAGCCTGGATTTAAGTGTTCAGTAGTAAATCCTGCTAAAGAAAGGCTCCAGCTTGAACCCAACTGGAGACAAGAAAGAGAAAATAAAGCTTCTGTATTCTAAAGCAGTCTGAGTTTAATGGAATGGATTTTGGGCATGGGAGGAAGAAACAGCCATCCTACAAATCTGCCACCTTTTCCACCAGTCTTGCTTTCCAACACAATCCAACTCACAGTGCCTTCCTGAACTGTAATTAATTCCATTAAATCATTTCTTCCTTCTAGGAAAACTGTCTTCTTTCTAAAGCTTAGATAGAAGCCCAGTTTCTCCTGCTGTTCTGAGCTCTCCAGCTTGCTCTTGTGCTGTCTGCCATCTCCAATGCCCTTTGTCTGTTGCTCTCCACCCTAGAAGATTTGCCAAGCTGAGTACGCTCTCAGGAAGATACAGTCTCTCTCATCCTCCACGGAAAAAATTCTTCCTTTTCTCTCCTTCTTTCTACTGTTCCACCCACAACCTTGTCAAAAGCCTACATATTTTGTTTCGATGTTTTGAGTTGCAGGGGTTTTGTTTGGGGTTTTTTAAGAAAAAAAATATATTGAACAGTTATACTGTGTGTCGTACACATGAAAATGAGAGCTAGAACTGTCTGGAACTGGGCAGTTTGACTGATGAAGCTATTCCTGATTTCAAGGATTTCAGAATGTGATTGAAGTCATCCTGATATCTAAATGGAAACCAAAATCAGGCCTTGCTCTGCAGACAGGCATTGCAAAATCTCCAGTGGGTGGAATTTTGTCAATATTTTTCGTTTTCCCTAAGCATTTGTTTTCTGCTATTGCATGCCCTTGGCTCTTAGCTGCCAAAACAATAGAGTGCATGTATGTTCCCTGAAGATCAGCATTGTATCACAGCTCATCTTTCTTTGAGACTCAGGTCAGATTAACATCCAGGTCCGCATGATTTAATCTTTTAACGTTAAACATCACGTGACACTAAGGAAAAAAAATATTACAATTATTGATATACTAAGAAGTTTTCCTCTGATTCAAAACCTTCCTCCCTGTCACCACTGTTTCTCTTGCTCTCTCTCCTGGACCAAAAAGCTAAAAAAACTGGAAAATTTGAGAATACATCTTACAAGAAAGCACTGCTTTTTCCTGTCTGTTTGTTGGGGTTTTTTAAATCATCTTATTTCTGTGCTTTGTAGAAAATGCTTACAGTCCAAATATACACTCCAGGAGACAAAAATGGCTCATTTTTCCCCATTCCTATAAACATATAGTAAACCAGCATTTAGACTACCTGTGTTGACATACTTCAGAAGAAGGAAAAATTATTGCACAGTTTTCAACTCCACTAAGAATAGCAGCTCCATCTCTGTAAGGCCTCACTCTGGTAGATCTCAGGGACAGATGATGGAGCATGGCCTTCCAGAGAAAAGTTTCCTTAACCATTACATTTTCCTCTCTTGTACACAATCCCAGTGTTATTAAATGTTTGCAGACCATTCACTGCAGGAGACAAGGGCACAGCCAATTCAGACCAAAGCATGGAACAGGGACAAACACTGAAATTCTGGAACCCACCTAACAGCCAAGGGTCTGGAGCCAGGACCAGGATACAAGCCGAGGCCGAAGCCAAAGACAGGAAACGAACAAGTTGCCAAGAGGCAGGAACCAGAGCCAGGATATGATCCAAGGGTTGGGAGCCAGAGCCAAGATGCAAGCCAAAGGTCAGGAACAGCTGCCAGGGACTTGGATCAACAACAGTCTTCAACTGTTCAACAGCTGAAGAGCAAATGTAGACACCGCTTTAAGGCCCAGCAACTAACTACATGGGATGGCCACACGTGTGACTGTACTGCTGAAAAGCATCAGGTCTCTCTCACCCAGTAATTTCTAACAGGTCCCACTTAGTACTGAAATCACGCCAAACCCGGCAGTCCATACCCAAATAAGCTGCAAACTATTGCATCACAGCTAGTGTCAGTACTGGGGCACGAGGTAAGGTCTGAAAGTAACATCACAGTTTTCTTGCTCCCACAGCCCTGAGTCAGCCTTATAACATGGTTCATTACACATAACATACACCTGTGGTGCTGCATCCTTGTGCATTTGGCAGGGTGAGCTACAACATACATTACGGCCACTGTGCATCAGGAAATGAGATGGCTAGATGACCAAAGTGGAGACTGAAACACAGAAAAGTTACAAGTACAAAACTACTTTTAAGATTAGTTTCATCAACAAACTTATGGCTGTGCAAACAGATATTCTAGTAAGGTCAGTTGGAAAACTGGCCGCTTTATCAATAATCAGTCTGGCATACTTGCTAAAACAAAATTTAGGAGAAAAGCCAATGTATAAATACATCCTTGTGCGCAGCCACAGACCAATAGCCATAACATCATAATTAACTCTCTCCTATGAAGTCTATAAAGTCTGAACTGAGAATTGGAAGCTTCACAAATCAGAGCAGAAGAACAGCATGAAATGTCTTATCACAATCTTTGGCTAGCCAAGGGAAAGGAAAACCGTTAATTGCATCCAAGCTGTAGGTGTAATAAGAGGGCTTATCTAACCAGTAAGCTAATAAGCCCAACTGGTGAAGGAATGAACTAAGACAAATAATCAGAGCCCACTACACTGACGCATCCAAAGCTCATGCAATTAGAATTAGAAACACTGATAAAATAGTTGTCTAATTTGCCCTGATTAAATACCTGGCATTTCCCGAAACTTCATCCTCTCTTTATCGTGATTGAAACAAATTTTTTTGAGATGCATATATTTTTCCTTTAAAATAGTCTTCAATTTTTATTTCTGCAGATGTCAAATTAGAGGCTGCATAGCAAGAAACAAGTTTTACATTATCAGCATCCAATATCATCAAGACTCATGGTCTTCATTCTTTTCCGCATTTTACAGCATTTTACACCCTGCTGTCCCAGGTCACCTACATGCTTGCTTATGAAGGAAAAAGGTGATGTTTTCACTCTGTTGTCTTTATAAACAGTTTGTAAATCCATGAAAAGATGAATAAAGTTTGGGTTTGAGTTTGTAGCAGCTTCTAATCTTTGAACTTATTATAAACACATATGTATATGTGTGTGGAAAGCTGTAAGAGGTAAAGGACAGGAAAGGGCTCCCTAGCTAGGAAAAAGGTGAGTGGTAGGGTTGTGCACTGGGATTCGTAACAAAGGTGAGTCCAACCCTATATTCATCTTGGTTATTTGACATGGCCTTTTTTGTCCTAGACAGTACACATGCTGTCCCTATGTTGTCATATGATGTCATCAAATTCAAACTCATCTACAGATACTCTTTTAAGAGTATGTGTGAGTGGTTTCGGTGGACGAAAGGAGAAAGAGGAGTGCAAAAATGAAGAGGAAAGACATTGTGTTCAGCTTTGCTTGTAAAGAACCACACTGCCAGTACATAGATGAGCTTCCTTTCTAGATGAAATAACAGTTTGTGATAGTAATATTTCCCTTTACCAGAATCTCTGTAGGTGCATCTAGTCCTATTTAAATTTCAAAGGCTGAACACTGGTTTTTTTAATAAGAAGCTGGTTTTGGAAAATATCAAGATTCCTTTGAGGTTACAAAATCTACACCTTGGTGTTGGAGCCCAATTCAATTTCCCTTGGACTGGGAGAACGGAACATGAGACAATTACCTCAATGAACTGCATATTGAAGTTGCAGGCCAAAAGAAGAGTAAATCAAAATAACATAGATGTATAGACTGATCTAGGAAAATCTCATTGCTGACATAGTGAGATCAGGAAATAACAGCCTTCAATGAGTTTAGAGATTGCCTCATTTTATTGAGTTTAAGATAACCACAATATTGTTTTTAAAGAGGTAGGATAAAGGAGGGGAAGTATGATACATGATTTCTAAATGTTTTAAAATATTTTAACAAGTGCAAGTGACAGGGCATATTAACCTAAACCTCTCAAATCATGGCCATTTCTCTTGTTTGTTAAAGAAACAACACTCAGGCTTCAGGACATTTAAAGCTTTAGGCTTTCATGTGGCTGTCCTCACCAGGAAATCAGCACATACTCTAAGGCAAGCTTTGCTCAGCGAAAGCAGCTGTGAAGTGATAGCAGAGAGATTTCCAGCTGAAAGACCAGGGTCGGGGGAGAAAGTTAAAAAAATGGAAAGCAATCCCTTCTCTAGTTTCTGTGGGAACTGTGCTAAGGAGAGGGATCTAATATTTTTTGCCACTGCTCAGATACCATTACTGAAGCCGCTTTCTTTTCTTTCATTGAAGGTCTAAGTCTTTCTAGTTGAATACTGAAAAATATCTACTGTGAGTTGTGGTAATACAATAATTCATAATGCATTTGTTACATAGGTGTGAAGCACCTCCCACACAAGGTTGTTAAAACTTAATATGGGAATTTTTTTTGCAGACTAAAGAAATATCTGTGCATTGATAGGAACAAGTCATCTGGAATTGTTAATTTACTTTAGAACAGCTAGAAACCATTTACTTAGACCACCTCCAAAGCTGAGAGGAGTAAAAATAGCTTTCAGTCTGTTATTTAGCCTGAGGTCTAAAAATACTTTGTGACAAGGTTTTGACATATGTCATACAAGTAGAAGCTCACTTCTCTACAGGGGAAGTACCTGGCTGCTATTAAAGCTGGATCAGTTGTTAGCAATACAGGTGCCCCTGTAATTTCACAGCTGCCTGGAGGGTTCATTAGGTATCTTTTCATTTAAACATCAGCAAGTGCCTGGAGGCAAAACCATATGGGCTGAAAAGGACTCTCACAGTAAAGTAATTTCTTACTTGTAAATCCTGCTAATTTATGACCCTGTGTTAATGCCTCAAGCTCTTTGAAGAACTATTACATAAATCTTTTTTAACTGCATTATCATCTCTTGCACACAAACCATAATTTATTCGAAGAACTTCAAAGGTCATCAGTTATCCTGACTGCAGCTCCAGCCTGATGTGGCAATCAATTAAAAACAGATACACATTTTCCGACAAAGTTTTTCACTTTAAATTGCCAGATGACTGAAACTGTTAAGTGGTCACTCTCAGACAAATAGTTATCATATTTTTATCATCTTTAAAAGCTTCTGTTCAACTCTGCAATCCGTTAAGACATCAGCCATCTTCCCCATGGCCTATATTTTTCAGGAATTATACAGTACCTTCATCATGATATGTTCATGTATATTTGACCTTGATGAGCTCCATCCCCAGTATTATCCAAAAAAAACCTCTTAGAATGGAGCACACATCAGGGAAGAAGCTTCTGCCATGTAGATATATGGAGAAAAAAGGCACTCTTTTCCAAGTATTTCAAGCAAGATTTCTTTGGTGTTCAAAAGAGATCTGGCTGCTTCACATCTGTTTGTAGCCCTAGTTTGAATAACCTCTCTGTATCAAAAGGATAAAACTTCTGTAAAAATATTTTGAGTGTTTATCATAGAAAGTCCAAAAAACACCTCCAGAGGAACTGGAAAAATATACAACTGAAAGAAAAAAAAACAAATTTAAAAGGCTTGAAAGCAACTCAAACAAAGAGGGATTTACCAAATGGAAAAGGCAGCTGTAATGGCTGAACTCTCTTTATCAGTATTCTAACAAATAACACCTCCTGTGCTTTAAATATTTAATGTGAAATCCATGGATTTATATAGCTTACAAAATGCCAGAGGCTTATTATCTTTACAGATTGCATGACAGGAATATTCATATCATTTTAGTCCACTGTTTAAGACAACAGGAATTCCTCCAGGTGCTAATGGTAGATAACTTGTGTGCTGCTTCAATAATCCACTAATTACAGAATCCCTCAGGTAGAACAATGTCATTAATCTGATTAAATTATTTATATTTCTGGAAAGCAAAATCTTATTAGGTCCTTGGCATTTGACTGTGTGTATTATGCAGCTGTGTTTGTAGTTTATGTTGTGGAGGAAAAGGTCTGTATTATACCAAGCCATCTCTACAGCTGGAAGAGGACCACAGTCTCTTATATCCTAGCTTACAGTGCCATTCATAAATTTCAGGGCACACTCTGCATTGCATAGGTTGTCCATTTAGAGCAATATAACACTTCAGATAGTGAAGGTTTGTTGTGAGGCATTTATCAGGCACCTCATCTTCTCAAGAGCAATATAGCAACAGACGTAGATGGATTCTCATCCACCCACTGCAGGGTAACCATGTTAACACTAGTGAAATTATCAGTCACGCTAATGTAAAATCAAACCAACTGCCATAATTGAAGTGAAGGTTGTTTTCTACTAAATACAGCAGAGGAAGCACAAATGCAGCATATGTTTACATAAAGCATGGTCAGATCCCACTTCAGCAGCTATGATTTTAAAACAGGAAGGAGAATAGGCAAAGTTATCTACCTTAACTTGTAACTTAACACATAATAGCGGCACTAAAACTGCACACATTTAAGTTAACAAAACCAGAAATTTTGCTAAGTACTTGCAGCACAGCAGCCATTTTCTGCAGCAAGCATCTTCCCATCACATGGGGTTACATGTTGATTGTTTATAGATAAGTGACAAATTCCACTGTCATCTCTGTACACCATTGTGCAGTATATCTAACTTTTATTCTGACATACAGCTCTATTTGAAACTTATCTTCCTACATTTGAATGACAACTAGAACAACTGTAATGAACATAAATATGTTCCAATAGTAAATAAATAAAACCAATAGTACATTATTAGTCATTTAAATTAAGTTACTTAGAGAAATCTTAAGGATATGATTTGATGTTGCACCTGTTTTGACTACCATATCAGACAACTTACAAGTACAATAATTTACAGAATAATATCAAGCTGTATCTGTAGGTCATGATTCAGCTAACATTTATTTACAGTCAACTTAAATTCACATCCATTTAGGGCTAAGAACAGGCTTAAATGTTACTGGTATCACTTCAAGCAAAAGATTGCTGTTCTGCTTTTATAAAAAACGTCAACTAGTATGATCATTTAGCTTTTTGCCCTTCTAAACATCTAGAACATTTAAGTACAAAACAAACAGCATAGAAAAAGTTGAGAACACCAGTGTCCCATTGGGTCTGTATTAAAAAACATTATCTAACAGTCCCTTCTTTCTTTGAAAACCTATAAACTTTTACATTTTAAATTTTGGTATGAAATTCAGTTTTGAGACTAGAAGTAATTCACAGAGTACATACTGTATGTAGTCAGCCACTCGTAATATTATAAAGCATTATAAGTCTTAACATTACTGGATAAGGTACAGCCTTGTATTCCTTTGTTCAAATTAGCAGAGACTCCTTTTCCAGTGCATTACTGGCCACCTATCAAAGGTAAAGTATATCTGGAAAGGGATTAGAAGGAGCAGTTTCACATATTCAGCTGATTCTTCTTACAAAAAATAATTTTGTTTTGTGAGTCATCTTACTTTCTGGCGACAACAACAAAAAAAGCGATAACACATTTCACCTCTGTCCTACGCAAATCTGGTCATGTAAAATGTAGGTTGTTCATCACAGCGAAAGTGAGAAAGAAGAGTCCTCTCCACCCGCCAACAACAGCTCCTGCAATGAGTCATAGCAAAAAGTCACCTTGCATAAAACATAGTATCTCTCTCAGGTCAAACTCTCTGCTAATTGATCTGGCACAGTACAACTGAAATTAATTAACCAGCAACCATTTGTGCCATAAGAAAGTTCAGTGCTCTTTTAATCAACAGGTTTCTGATATGCTTCTTGAGAACAGACTTTCCCAGGGAAGCCTGGTTTGCATGGCACAGATCTGAATGACAGCACATGCCTGCTGATATCACCATGTCAGTAGACTTCCTTAAAGCATCCTAAGTGAGAAAAATGCCCATTCTTTCAGATACATCAACTTGAGTTATTGCCAGAGGAAACTTACAGGAAATGTAAAAGTGATGATTTGTCCATCTGCCTTAAATCAGTGAGGTACTAAGCATGCTCCCACAATCAGTTCACTGATCAGTTGGACAGCATGCTCAAGGTTCGAGGCTTTCTTACGTTTAAGAAAGTCCTCTGTGCAGAATGATACATAGGTACAAGCACACTTTTCTTGTGACCATCCTCACTGTTCCTTAGGCCAAGGAGGTCTGATGCATGTTTGCTATATAGGGTAAGCGTCTGCTAAATAGCCACGTTTACAGAGAAGAGACAAAACATGCAATATCTTACCTTCAGGCTTAAAGACCTCATTTTCTCCTACTCAACAACTACCTTCATATCACAAGGCATTATCCAGTATATGTAATATTCCAGCAAAGACTACTATACTGGGTGATAAAAATCCAACTGTGTGGAAAAATAACAAGATTATTCAATGCTGAATGAGCAGCAAAGACCTGTTACAAGCTCTGTTCTGAAGAATTTTTGTGTTTTCTCTAGAGGATACTCTGATTTGTTTTCTTACGTCCACTAGCCACCAAATCCAAAGCAATGACTTTTTTTTTTCACTTTAAAATGTTGTATCACAAGTCAAAAGACAAATCTAGATTCAGAAGGCAGTAAAAACAGCACTGGTTCCTATACCTGTTAGTGGGAAGGGCAAATAAAAAGAAATGACTGAATCAGCTGTAGGTAATGCTACCACTTTATTAACAGTCCTCAGTGCACAGAGACTTTGTGCCCACATACATTCAGAGTACACTATGCTCTGCTCAAGGAAGCAAGGGATAAGAAGTGGTTTAAACTACCACGCCTTCACATCTGTGCTGCAGGTCTTTTCCAGGATTTTGCAGGAGTGACAATGAAATTCACTAGGAGAGTAAGTATAGGAACACTGTTCCTTCCAAAAACTTTATGGCTCCACTTTCGAAATTAAATTTGCTTTCACCCTACACAAAGGACAGTTTATACTTACCCTCAAAAAATAGAAAACTAGGCATAGAAATTGTTAAAGATTTAATTCCTACATAGTATTCCTTTTTTTCCACTGCAATTTAAATAGTTCCTAAGTTCTTATACACGCGTACTCCTTTCCTGCATAAAGTTAAACTGCAAAAGCAGACAAACAGTTCTTCTGAACCGGGTGCAAGTAGAAATACTGGGAGAGTACAGTGAGTATGGGCTTGAAAAAAGTGATGGAATGCAAGACAGAATGGCAAACAACAGGAGGAACAGATGATCTGTTATTGTAAACTGCAGAAACTTCTCTGGCTCCAGTAGACTACGACAATTTGCACATCTGAGAGCTGCCCTAGAATGAGAGACAGAGAAGAGAGATCAGACAGAACAACAGTATGTCACAAGGCCTGGTCAAAACTGGATTTTGGGTGTTAATCTGTGTATTAAGAGATCTTCCATCTTCAGGCTATCCAAGGTGGGAGTGCAATGGTGGTGGCTAGAGACCTAAGCAGGCAAAAAAATCTGCCAAGCCAGAAATACCCTTCGCAGTGTTAACTGTCTACTCATAGTGGGTATTATAGATGTACTATTCGTCAGGGAGTGGAGGTTGCTTTTTTCTACATGACTGTGTACCTGACTATGCTTTTGTGTTTACTACTATTTTCTGGCAGATTAAATAATTGTGTATGTAGATAGAGGATATATAGAACTGTGCATTTTAAAAAAATAACTGTTCTTAGAATATCAGCATCAGGCATGTAATTCTTGCACCTCTTGCTCATTCAAAATTATAACCTCAGGTACAAAATAATTCACATTCTAGTCACTGAAAAAAAATATCTGATTCTCAAAACTGGAATATGCTCAGGCAGCTCTGCTGCCTCCAACAAAATGATATCTGATGTCCTTTATAGGATTTAACAACAAATATCTGCAAGTGTGAATGAACTCATTAGATATCTGACTGTGTTCTTTTCTCCGCCATCATTCTTCAGGTTTCTTTTCCACCTAGAAAAACACTGATATCAGTATCAGTTAGACTCTCTCTTGGGTTTTGTGTGGGTTTTTTAATCCATAATGTATATTGTATCTCAGTCTGCTTGATTATTTCTTCAGATTAAACTGATATGAAATGCAGTAAACACACAAATACTGGTAGCCCTACCTAAAGCAAGCTGTCATCTCAGTTAGTTATAGCCCATTACCTAAAAATCTTCTAGATTATAAATCCAATGACCATTTGCAATAAAACCATTATATAACAGAATTACAGAATCATATAACGCAGAGACAATGCGTAGCGCTATATATTGTTATGTGCATTTGTGTATGGTGGGTAAAGGCAGGCACACTTAACTTAGTTCTAATACCCATATGTGCTAACGCAGCTCAATTTTAATTGTATAATTTGTTCTTGGTTCTTCAGATAGTTCAGCAGTACTCCAAGCTCCAACCCTTCTTGTGTCACTCACAAACTTCCACCAGGGGTTTGCAGTATATACATCGAATCATAGAATCATTTAGGTTGTAAAAGACCTTCAAGATCATCAAGTCCAACTGTTACCCTAGCACTGCCAAGTCCACCACTAAACCATGTCCCTAAGCACCACATCTACACGTTTTTTAAATATCTCCAGGGATGGTCACTCCACCACTTCCCTGGGCAGCCTCTTCCAATGCTTGACAAGCCTTGCAGTGAAGAAATTTTTCCTAATATCCAATCTAAACTTCCCCTGGTGCAACTTGAGGCCATTTCCTCTTGTCCTATCACCGGTTATTTGGGAGAAGAGACCAACCCCCACCTCACTACAACCTCCTTTCAGGTCAGTGTAGACAGCAATAAGGTCTCCCCTTAGTCTCCTTTTCTCCAGGCTAAACAACCCCTGTTCCCTCAGCCGCTCCTCCTCCACACCAGACTTGTACCCTAGGCCCTTCACCAGCTTTGTTGCCTTTCTCTGGACATGCTCCAGCACCTCAAGGTCTTTCTTGTAGTGAGGGGGCCAAAACTGGACACAATATTCGAGGAGTGGCCTCACCAGTGCTGAGTACAGGGGGATGATCACTTCCCTGGTCCTGCTGGCCACACTATTTCTGATACAGGCCAGGATGCTGTTGGCCTTCTTGGCCACCTGGGCACACTGCTGGCTCATATTCAGCTGGCTGTTGACTAACACCCCCAGGTCCTTTTCTGCCACTCAGCTTTCCAGCCTGTAGCATTGCATGGGGTTGTTGTGACCCAAGTGCAGGACTCAGCACTGAGTCTTGTTGAACTTCATACAGTTGAACTCAGCCCTTTGATCCAGCCTGTCCAGATCCCTGTGTAGAGCCTTCCTACCTTCAAGCAGATCAACACTCTCACCCAACTTGGTGTCATCTGCCAACTTACTGAGGGTGTACTTGATCCCCTTCCAGATCACTGATAAAGATATTAAAGAGGATTGGCCCCAATACTGAGCCCTGGGGAACACCACTGGTGACCAGCCACCAATTGGATTTAACTCCATTCACCACCACTCTTTGGGCACAGCCATCCAACCATTTTTTTTACCCAGTGAAGAGTACACCCATCCAAGCCATGAGCAGTCAGTTTCTCCAGAAGAATGATGTGAGGAACAGTGTCAAAGACTTTACTAAAGTCTAGGTAGACAGCATTCACAGCCTTTCCTTCATCCACTAAGGAGATCACCTTGTCATAGAAGGAGATCAGGTTAGTCAAGTAGGATCTGCCTTTCATAAACCCACCCCGACTGGGCCTAATCACCTGGTTTGGTTGTCCTGCACATGCTGTGTGATGGCAGTCAGGGTGATCTGCTCCACAACCTTCCCCAGCACAAAGGTCAGCCTGACAGTCCTGTGGTTCCCCAGATCCTCTTTCCATCCATTCTTGTAGATGGGTATCACATCTGCTAACTTTCAGTCAACTGGGACCGCTCTGGTTAGCCAGGACTGCTGATTGAAGGTGGTTTGGTAAGCACTTCAGCCAGCTCCTTCAGTACCCTTGGGTGGATTCCATCTGGTCCCATAGACTTGTGTGTGTCTAAGTGATGTAGCAAGTTGCTGACCAATTCCCCTTGGATTATGGAATCATAGAATCATGATGACCTCAAAGATCATCAAGTCCAACCGTATACCTGATGCCACCATGCCCGCTAAACCCACTAAACCATGTCTCGAAGCGCCACATCTAAACGTTTTTTGAACACCTCCAGGGCTAATGGAGGCTTCATTCTGCTCCCCATCCTCGTCTTCCAGCTCAGGGGGATGAGTACCCTGAGAACAACTGTCTTATTCTTAAAGACTGAGTCAAAGAAGGCATCAAGTACATCAGCCTTTTCCTCATCCTTTGTCACAATGTCGGCATTGCATTTCCACATGGCATGCAGTAGAAAAGCTGAACTCCCTGCACTACTACCAAACACAAAGACTCCACATTACTACCTGAATTATTTTCTAGTACTTCAGCTGAAGTAGTGAAGCTTAAATAAGGATGGCAAATGAAACTAGAGATAAGCAATGAGGTTTAATACTCTGACATTAATGCTCCCCAAGGCTGTATTATCACCATTTTAAATAAGTGTAATTAATTCTAATTCTGATCCTACTCATAATTTGCATATCAGGAACAGGCCTAATCTATTCTGGAAAAACATAACATCGCATATATCTGTTGGTCACTCTACATCTAGCATTTGTCATATTCATGTACATTATTCTTCAGGAGTATCTGCACTGTTTGGGATCATTTCTGAACAAGTCAAACACTACATGGTAGAGTTAGTTCAGAAATTTCCCGATTACTTTTCTGTTCCATAAACAAATTCCATAAACCTGTAAAAGACGTAAAAGTTCTCCTGACACTCTGTTAAAACTGACAGCCACCTCTGAATCCTTCTCAACTTCCATCCAAAGCCTGCTGGTGAGCTTAAGCCTTAGGAATTCACTTCTTCAGCATACCTCTGCCATGAAGGAGGGCTGGAGTGCAGAGCGCCTAGTCTTCAAGCCCCCTAAATTCTTACAGTTACTGACCAAAACAACCAGTGAGCCATTTTGCAGTTTACACGGTGGGTCTGTACAGCCTGTAGCAGCTGAGTGCATCTCTTACTGCTTGCCACAGATTGAGAGGTCCTTGTAAACTGTCCAGCCAAGACCACAAGCAATTTATGACTCTGCAGGAACTGAAGGCATGCAAGAACTGTGGCCAAGAGGATAACTTTGAGGTTAGGTTCTCTCACTCCATTTCATCCTGAATTTTTCCAAGTGAAGTCATCAGCTGTTTTCTAAGTTCTCTACTTTTCCTTGGCATTTCTACTTCCGGTTCCAGAAAGCCAGAACTTTTGACTTTTGGACGAACTCTATCATCTTCTTGTCTGTTAAAGCAGACGAATCATCATCATAAGAAAAGGAGCACTATGGAACAGGGAGAGCACCTTCTGTGCAAACCACTTTCCTGTGTTCTCACATGGGTACATTTGATGTTGTCAATGTAAGAATTTTAACATAGAGGTCACACCATATACTTGCGATTTTCTTTACTTCCTTCTAAAGGCTAACTGATTGGTAAAGGCAGATAAGACCTGAGCAGGCATCTGATGCAAGGGGGATCTGGGACTTGCTCATCAACCTGTCTTGAGTGTGAGGGAAGAAGCAGATTTTGCCCAGGCAACCTGGCCCAAGGCAGGCCAGCAGCAGCACCTGCTGCAGCTCCAGCAGCCAGTGCTGGGTGTGCCACCAGCACCATCATAATGAGGTGGGGCACACAGACCACTTGTGCAGCTCAACTCTCAGCAGAAGGCAACATCTAGTTCTGCTAGATGTTCGGCTGTGCTACCAATGACTCCCTGTCTCTCTTCGGGAAAAGGTGGCACAGCTTCCTCAAGGCTTCTAATACCTGCTCACATGAAGCTGATGCAACCAGTACGCTCACCTTGAGAAAGGGCTTTGTAGGCAGCACTCATCTCACAGATGGGGTCACCTCACGGATGGGGCACAGAGATGCCCAGTTATGTAGTCTGCTCCCGGTCTATTTTCTGCAAAAGGTCTTTATACTGCTTCACTGCTGTTGTCCACTCTGCATCCCAGAGGAGAGGAGAGAGCTGCCAGCTGGCACTAAGCTGACTTACAGCCAGTGCTGGCCATCTGGGGAGATGAGAAGATCCAGGGCTAGCTAGATTTAGTCATAAGATAATTTTGGTGATTATGACCATATGTCTGTGATGGGCATTACTCAGAGGTACAAGTAGTGCCAGAAGGAGACAGATCAAGATTATTGTGAAGCCCAGAACCATAAAAATAAATCCAAGTTTGCGGAGGGAGATGCACACATTTCACCCTCGACTAGACATGACTCATCAGTACTCTCCTCTTCATGTAGCCTGAGGAGCTGCCCCAGTGCTCTCCTCCCTCCCCCTCCGGCCTCTCCTCTGTTCACTTACAAACCATGTCAAGCCATGGCTTTACGGCTACATCACTTTCCCTGCACACAGTTGGGCATATCATGCATAATAATTCAAGGACTACCATTACAGTACTGTTAAATAACTTTTTGTCTGCTAATCAGGATGCAGTTGGATTAGCTTTCACGGCCTGACCTCAAGGCCACACTATCTGGCCACTTAGAAACTCTGCCTCATTTTCATCACAACGTTGATGCAACAAGGAATTACTATAACCATTTTATAGAGGCACAGAGTGATTAAGCTGTTTGCTCAGAGTCAGTAGCAGACTCCTCAGCCAAAGTCATAAAACCTAAAATCCCAGAACTTGAAAAATAACAGAGTCATCCATGGTCTGTCTCCTTGATAACTCTGATGTTACATGGGAGAGTTTCCAGGGATAGTCATGTTCCACTGCTTCTCTCTGACCTCAATGACCATTTCCCAGGTTTGCAAATAGTAGAACAAGACAAGGGAAATATAATTGAACAAGTTTATCTTTAAGCTTAATAAAAAACTGCATACTAATTACACAATAAAATCTCAGGGGATTGTACAAACAAATACCACATTGTATACATCGAAACAGAAAGGAAAATAGTTTGTGTACAAAGGAAAAATGCCTCAAAAGTACAGCTATGGCCAAAGAACTACAAATAAATTTACTTAAATGTATTTATCAGAAATCTTACTAAGATATTTTGATCACCCTGGAGACATCCTCTTAGGGGAATTTCCATACTCCTCTAGCTTTTAAAAGTAGTCCTGAGCAGGAATTTAAGAAGAAAGTGAGGCCTTTGAGTATATTCCCGTTACTTCAGATTCCCCCGCCTCTCACTCCTGGCCTTGACAGCACACCTTGTTCTCTAAGAATCTCCCAGTTCAGAAGAACAAGATGCCAACTCATTGTATGTCTTTCATCTCAAAAGAGCAAGTTTAAGCACCCAGACAGCACGTAGTTGCCAAACAAAATCTTAACCATGAAGAAGTTATCTTCTACAGAGAAATGCATTAAAAGTGGGCCAGAAGGATCATTTTCCAGATATACAGGATCTAACTTGAAGAATCCTGCTGTTATACCACGTCCAAGCAAAAAAACTTATCTTCCTCCTGTTCACTTTACAATTAGAAACCGTATGAGATGAGAAGGAGTTACACATGAACCACACAATTTCAAAGTAATTATAATGTAAGCAGAAGAGTTTCAATGTTCCTTTCCTTCCTTATGCTGTATCCAGATACATTTCTCAGATTTCTTGATCTAAATAATTTTTCCTTGTATTTTTAAGGGGCTAACCTCTTGTTTTGTTTCAATATAGTTAATACTTCAGAAATGTATTAAAAGTCTGCATCATTTTTAATTGTGAAATAGTTACATGAGAGAAAAATATCATTTTCTGATCTTTTATAGATTCTTTCTGCCATAAAAATAAGTAAACTATCTTGATTTTAATGTAGTTATTATTATACTCATCTTGTACAGGCAATACTTTCAGTGAAAAACTATGTTACAGTGAATAGTGTCACTGTTGTGTAAACTTTAATGTTGATAGTTTAACCTGGTTGATCTCAAGTGATTCATGGAGATAAGCTCATTATAACTTCAATAAGGAAACCATATGTCACATGAAGGAACAAAAACCAAAGGAAGATTTAGCTGGAGTGTCAGGAAAAATTGCTATAAGAGTACAGAATAACTGCATTACTTTCTTCAGAAGAACAAGCAAACAACAAAAGAAAAATACTGTTCTCTACCAAAAGAAGCACTCTTTTTTAGGATATTTTCATGGGTTAAGAGCAAGAGAAAGAAAGGAAAAAGATTAGACAGATAAATATTGCATAAACTGTATTTCAAAGCTAAGTCAAAATTTTGGCAAATAGGACAAAAGTTCATTATCCCTCTCCCTGCTCATTTGTAGTTTTTCTCTAGGCAGACAACTTTGAACTGTTTATGAACTGGAATCCAAAAACCTTTCTTTATGTCTAAATACCCATAAAGAGCAACAGTTTCTAGAAAACAACTTCACAATAGAATAGCCTAGGAAGAACAATGGAAAAGGCACCATAATCACTGTCCTTTTAGTGAGACTTTTTATTTTATTCTTGTCAGGGGATGAAAAATATAAAGGTATGAGATTTATGATGGGAAAGGAGTCCCACTTTCTGCACTGTTCCACTGTTCGGAAGGAGGTTCTGCAGTATCTGCAGAAATATATGTCCCAGATGGTGTGACTTACACATCCCTAGTATAAGCTTCCTTCTTTTCCTGTGTGAAACAGTTTTCTCTGCACTCTTTTCTGGCAGTTATGCCCAAACCATATTGTAATCTGCAAACCCTTCATAGTATAGCTGAGACCCTGCCTTCTGGTTTGCAGACCACTGATCTCTTGTCTTTTGCTTTTCTCTCACTGTCTCATGCTTGTTCTGCAGCTGTGTAATATTAGCACCATCCCAAACACCTTCTTCTGTCTCTCATACAGGGAACTTTCACCTTGTTGTAGTCATCAACACTAGCAAGGTGTTTGTTTGCTCAATGATTCTTCAGTACTTGGTTGTCATCTTGTAGTTTGACATCAGTTGTTTCAGTATTTTCCCATCTTCCACATAGAAAACTCATAGGTAGGAGTCAGTTGAAAATGATACAGTTTCTCTCATTCTCTGTTTTTTTTAAATCAGAATTTACAAATCCTGACAAATGCCACTGTTTACAGTGAACACTGATAGGGCCGCCTTTCAGCTCTGTCATGTACAGAACTTCCCACTCAAGCCAGAAAAGTGCATCACTTGCTTCATTTTGGCAACACATCAACTGAAGAATAGTTTTCTCCTCCTCCCTCCAGCTGGCCTCCTTCTCACACAGACTCATCAGGAAAAATCTCTCTCGTGGCAAGGGACACTCACAAATGAAGTTGTGCTAATGCACAAGTCTTGGTGCTTGGGCATTAGCTTGTTTCTTTTCCCATAGGGAAATCATCATATTCTTACCCTACAGTTTCCTTCACTTGCTCCAGAGAATAAGAAGTGTTTGCAGGTCTCAAACACAGGCATATGCATTTCTCCCCCAGCCTCTTTTAAAACAACCATTTGTTACATTAAAGTTCCAAGACTAAAACACATTTTCATTTTTCAGGTAAAAGCAACCTGAGATACTGTAACTATAGACCTCAGATGTCCTCAGGAAATTCAAAGTGCTTTAGCTAAGCTGTTCTCAGTTTCAATAAAGTGGGTGTTTGGAATTAGCACTTGTCACATTTATCTTATGTTAGAGTGGTTAGAAATGCATCACTGAAACCATGACACTTTAACAAGCTGCCAGCATAGATTAGTACTACCTAGCTTTTACGAGGCATTTTAGCTGTGAATCTCAAAGCACGCTACAGAAGATGGTAAGCAACATGCCATTTAGCAGACAAAAAAGAGTGAGAGACAGTGTGGTGAAACAGCCTGCCAGAGGCTGCTCAGCAAAGCAGTTCCTGGTCACAGAAACTAGGGTCGGTAACACCCTGAAAAGGGTGCTCCCCGCCTGCCTGCTGGCAAACCTTCAGAAGCTCCTTGTAGCCATGCGTCCAAAGAGCAGGGTTTCCGGGCCACGTTATGGATGTTGAACTCTTGTTGCTGCAAAAGAGCAAAGGTAGGGCACAAGGCTCCCTACAGGAACCCATTTTCACAGATCGGCCTTCTCCTGAAATGTTTTTCAGTTGGTTTTTCACCAGGAGTGCCTTTCCAGTTCCAGGACACTTCAGTGACGTATCTTGAGACTCTGTTCAAACCCAATCCTACTGCTAAAATCACTAGAAACCGCCCCAATTTATACCTGCAAACCAAAGTAAGACTCTAATCAAAATGTACTCCCATATGAAAACTCCAGTAGCCATTTTAAACTGCAATATATTTATTTAGCAGATGATTACAACCAAACTGGCTTTTAGTCAATCACTCTAGTCTGCTGTACTGTTTTGTATCTACCTTCACTAGAACATATTCAAGTTTTTTTATTAATCATGCAGTCTCTAGTATTGATAAAAGACAGGTTAAGAAGCATACAAAAAAAAACCCCATATTTAAAATCCTTTTGATAGAATACAACAAAGGTAGTTTATGCCAGTTTAGAGGTAAGGTGGTAAAAATAGCAGGACCCTAGTTTTCAAAAGTCAGTATCTTTAAATGTTTATTACAAAACATCCTGTTGAGAAGGCTGTGGCTTGAACAAAAAGAATTCCAACTACAGCCTTTAAGAAAAAACAATCTGTGAAGCAGAACTGGATATCCATAGCTGAAATTCTTGGCTACTTATAGTAGGAAGCAAATGCACAGAATGCATAGAGAACTATGCTTAATCACAGGAACACTGAGGTTGAAAGCGATGTCTGGGGATCATCTAGTCCAACCCCCCTGCCAAAGCACATTCACCTACAGCAAGTTGCACAGGAACTCATCCAGGTGGGTTTTGAATATCTTCATGAAAGGAGACTCCACAGTCTCTCTGGGCAGCCTGTGCCAGCACTTTGGCACCCTCAAAGTATAGAAGTTCTTCCTCATATTAAGATGGAACTTCCTGACTTTCAGTTTGTGCTCATTGCCCCTTAACCTGTCACTGGGCACCACTGAAAAGAGTCTGGCCCCATCCTCTTGACTTCCACCCTTAAGGTATTTATAAGCATTGATGAGATTGCCTCCACGTCTTGTCTTCTCCAGGCTGAACAGACCCTGTTCCCTCCGCCATTCCTCACAAGGGAGATGCTCCAGTCCCTTCATCATCTTCATTGCCCTCCGCTGGGCTCTTTCCAGTAGTTCCTTGTCTTTTTTGAACGGGGGAGCCCAGGACAGGACACAGTACTCCAGATGTGGCTTCACCAGGGCAGACTAAAGGGGGAGGAGATCTTCCCTTGACCTGCTGGCCACACTTTTCCTATTTCACCACAAGATACCCTTGACCTTCTTGGCCACAAGGGCACAGGGTTGCCTCATGGCTAACTTGTTGTCCACCAGGACTCCCAGGTCCTTCTCCATCAAGCTGCTCTCCAGCAGCTCAATCCCCAGCTTCCATTGGTGCATGCGGTTGTTCCTCCCTAGGTGCAGGACCCTACACTTGCTCTTGTTGAAATTCATCAAGTTCCTCTCTCCCAACTCTCCAACCTGTCCAGGTCTCGCTGAATGGCAGCACAGCCTTCCCGCTGTGTATCAGCCACTCCTCCCAGTTTTGTATCATTAGAAAACTTGCTGAGGGTACACTCCATCCCCTCATCGGATCACTGATGAATAAGTTGAACAGGACTGGACCCAGAACTGACCGCCAGGGAACACCGCTAGACACAGACCTCCAACCAGACACTGCGCTGTTGATCAGGACCCTCTGAGCTCTGCCATTCAGCCAGTTCTCAATCCACCTCACTCTCTCCTCACTTAGCCCACGCTTCCTGAGCTTACCTATGAGGATGTTATGGGAGACAGTGTCAATGCCATGAGACATGAGAGCTTTGAATCCTTATACGTCTGACATGTTTGAAGAACACTCAAAAGGCATCTCAGAGGGGACTACAGCACTAACACCTTTACATGTGTACTTGCCTCAGTACCACCACTTCTCTCTCAGCAACACCTAAACATTTGCTAAGGTTAGAAAAGGGATTGGTGTGACACAGCATAGACTTTCTGTTGCCTATTCTAAGTCTTTTTGCACACTTTGAAGAGTTGATTCATGCTGCTTCAGCCCTATAACATGGTTTAAAAGTAGCTGGAGTGAGAATTAAAATCCTAATTTGCATACCCAGGGTTCAACACTAAAAACAGAGTGAAAAACACTTTAAAATCTACTTATAATTGCTGTACTTCGATGGCAATGGCAGAGTTCAAAACAGAACTCTTGTTTCCCCCTTGAAATTACTCAACACATTAGGAAGAAAGGAGCAAGAAGGAGATAAACTTGTAAAGGACAAAAAAGTTTTAAAAATATATTTTACAATGATATTACATGGAACTTCTATTTTCAAGAGTTCATTCTTATATTCTCCTGTGTAGATCAGTCTTCCCAGTTAGCCTAAGTTCTCCTGTGATGCATCACTTGTAGCTCACAGTAGTTGTGCTCCCCTCCCTGCTCCCCCCAGTGAAGCCCAGTCAGGACTTTGAGCACTAGGAAGGAGAGGAACCTGATGCCCCACAAGGCTGCAGCATTTGAGAATAAAAATAATTATATTTTCAACAACAAAAATAGATTTGCTGTGGAGAAGACAACATGCTCCTTGTCAAAAATTCAGATTTTCAGTTAGTCTCAAAATCAGCAAAAGCCTTTTTATTGGTAGAGGGCCAGCAGCTATTCTAACCAAATTTCTGCAATTACTTATTATAAGAACAAATAACATGTTATCTAGTTAGATGCTGACTTTGAAGTAATATATACTTCTAAAGGAATTGCTATGCAACTGAGTAGGTTAATACATTTCTTGTGCTATAATTTTAAATTTGCTAGCCTGACAGATAATGCACACTGAAAGAAAATAGGGAATTTTGATGTCCAAGTAATTCTGTTTCCCCCTTGATATTTACTGTATATACACACAAGTGCATGGAAGAAAAAATCATCCAGTAAATCACACTTAAACTTCACAGCCAGAGTATCCAGTATTTCATATTAAGCACGAGCCGTCAAAGAAGTGGAGAAAATATCTGTCAATATTTGTATCTGTACATTGGTAAGTTTGTGCATTTGCTGATGGGTGAATGGTTTTCTGTTTTGATCTACATCACATAATTTTTTTTCAAAATTTTGAGAAACTGGCAATAATGTTATCATTTTTGGCTAAGAAAGGAACTCCTCATATTGTCTAGAGGAAGAGCTGAAAAAAACCCGAAAGATAAAAGAATGTGATTTGATTCAATGGCTGTAATAGCACATAAGATGGTACTCAAACTATCCCACTCTTAACTTTATAAAGAACAGAGAATGGAAAAACACACAAAAGTATTCAAAAGGACAGTGTAGGATTATTTATTCCAGCAAACATGAGAGTTAACAGCCATCTTATTCCCTGGGCTAATATTTGGAAAACACTGTATTCTAGAAGAAATTCTTAAAGCCCTCTATGTCTTCTTAAGACATAGGAGGAGGAGGGAAGGGAAATTTCAGTCAGCATCATGGCCCATATGAAATACAGTAAGTGAAATTACTAAAATGATGCTCCAGGGATTACTGTACTGAATAGATGTTGTGTTTTGTCTTAAGAGAAAAAGAGTTAAGGAAAATGTGGTTCCAGGCTCACAGGATAACATTCACATTACTCTGAGTTACAAGCTCCATTTTCCTTTCTATGCCCCAAATCCAGTTCTACAGAAATGCTCATCTTTTCAATCCTAGTTTCTTTGTCATACTCTCACAGCTGCTTTCCTCCTCATCTTTTTTCCTCACCAGTTTCTTCAAGTCCTATTAGAGATGGTTACGAAGAAATTATTTTTCTCAGCTGAAGCAAAAGTTGGAACAATTTTTTCATAGAGAAATGACAAATTTACTCTCCACCACAAAAGGGAAAAAAAGAGGAAATTTAAACAGAATTACGTGCTCTTTGTTTGCCAAAAATAGCTTTTTTCCCTGCAACTTCTTTAAAAAAACAAAATCAGTACATACATATACCCAAGTCACAGAAGGCAAAGGCAGGAACTGGGATAATGAAGAACCACCCACTGGAGGAGAAGATGAGGTTCAAAATCTGGAAGGTGCACAAGTCCATGGGACCTGATGAGATGCCTTCACAGGTCCTGAGGACACTGGTGGATGAAGTGGTTAAGCCACTATCCTTCCTATTGGAGAAATCGTGGCAGTCCAGTTAAGTTCCTACTGACTAGAAAAGGGGAAGAATAACTCCCATTTTTAAAAAAATGGAAAACGGAAGACCCTGGGAACTACAGGCCAGTCAGTCTCACCTCTGTGCCCAGCAAGATCATGGAGCAGATCCTCCTGGAAACTATGCTAAGGCACAGAGAAAATAAGAAGGTGACTGGGGACGGCCAACATGGCTTCACTAAGGGCAAATCATGCATTACAAATTTGGTGGCCTTCTATGATGGGGTTATAGCGTGTTGGATAAGGAAGGAGCAACTGACGTCATCTATCTGGACTTGTGCAAAGCATTTGATACTGTCCCACACAAAATCCTCGTCTCTAAATTGAAGAGGCATGGATTTGACAGATGGACCACTCAGTGGAGGAATTGGCTGGATAGCTGTACTCAAAAGACTTGTGGTCAACAGCTCGATGTCCAAATGGAGACCAGTGACGGATGGCATTCCTCAGGGGTCAGTATCAGAACTGGCACTATTTAACATCTTTGTCAGTGACATGGACAGTGGGACTGAGTGCACCCTCATCAAGTTTGCTAACAACACTGAGCTGTGTGGTGTTGTCGACAGACTGGAGGGAAGGGATGCCATCCAGAGGGGCCTTGACAGCCTTGAGAGATGGGCTGGCACGAACCTCATGAAGTACTGCCTTCAGCTCTGGGGACCCCAGCACAAGAAGGTCATGGACCTGCTGGAGCGAGTCCAGAGGAGGGCCATGAAGATGATCAGAGGGCTGGAGTACCTCTCCTATGAAGACAGTCTGAGAAAGTTGGGGATGTTCAGCTTGGAGAAGAGAAAGCTTTGAGGCGACTTTTTAGCAGCCTTCCAGCGCCTAAAATGCACCTACAAGAAAGGTGGGGAGGGACTTTTATGAGGGCATGTAGCAATAGGATAAGGGGCAATGGCTTTAAACTGGCAGAAGGAAGATTTAGGTTAGCTATTAGGAAGAAATTCGTCACTGTGAGGGTGGTGAGTAACTAGAACAGGTTGCCCAGAGAAGCTGTAGGTGCCCCATCTCTGAAACGTTCAAGGCCAGGTTGGATGGGGCTTTGAGCAACCTGGTCTAGTGGAAGGTGTCCCTGTCCATGGCAAGGGGGTTGGAACGGGATGAACTTTAAGGTCTCTTCCAACCAAACCATTCTGTGATTCTATGATACTTTCCACTGAAAGCTTAAGATTTCAAGCAACAAAAAATTCAATCAGTTCTGGCCAATCTCAAAAAGCCTTAATGCATAAGAGACAAAAAAAAGGCTAACACACATCCCACAAAGACTCATGAATCCTAAAACTTGCCTTCATGAGAATGTAACCATCTAAAACATCAAAGTAGCCACAGCAATCACTTCTCTGTAGTTTCTTCCTCTCACTGCATAAAGAAACCTAGTCCTTTGCCAAGAGTCCGTCCTTCTTCTCCAGCTCTCTCCTTGTTACCTTTCTTTTCTAGAGCTATATATTTCCAGCTCAAACCCATTTAAACAAAGCTTGGGGTAGGCTGCAGGGGGTCACACCTGAGACTCGCTGCATTCAGATACATAGCTAGGATAAGGTGAGCCTTTTTCTTGTTTAGAATTATTTTCAAAGCTTTAGCTTTTAGCTGGGAGTGAGGACGAGTGGCACTGACAACAGTGAACCTTTATTAATCTTTTTCTTTTTTTTAAGCCCTTCCCCAAACCTGGTGAAGAGATGCATACAGGAAAGGAAGTTTTGTGCCACATGCCTATGCTGTCTGGGTAGACAGCAGCTCAAAGCCAATGCAGTCACCAAAAGTGAGTACAGTGACTTTGGCTTTCTGGCCTTTCTGGGCCTCTGGGAAGGGGTGTTTGGCAGGATTGTGGTCACCTCCGCATCCCCTGCTCCTCACCTGCTTCCAGGCAAGCTCTTCCCATTTGCAGAAGAGCAGTTTCTAGGCCCTGGAACTTCCTCCTGTTCCTTTGTCTCCCAAGTGAGGCAGCAGCAGTCACATAGCAACTGTATTAAAAAACAATTTTCAGATTAGGAAGAGTTAATGGAAGCATTTACAGTCGACACTTCTGTCGATGCCAGCAGTGTCACTTTTGTAACTTGCTTTCAGATGTCACTAAATACAACCCATCAGGCTGTTTTTGCATCATTCGTAACAATGAAATTTTAACATGTATTTCCATTATTAAAAAGTTTGCTTATGTTTATGGTGTTACTTAGCCTTGGTTTTGTCAAATGCAGCTAGAGTAACATACACAATCACTGTCATATCACCTTGTTCCCAAATTATTACATTCTTATTTGACAATAATAGTTCTTGCCTTTTGCCTTATGGTATCGTCAATGAGAAGTACAATTGCAATTAGCAAAAGACTTGTGAAAGCAGAGGCATATCCATCCAGCTTTTGAAAAACAAAGCTAAAGTAGTACTGATGCAATTCAGCTTTCCTTCTGGAGGCTGACAGCTGTGTAAGATGACTTTCAACAGAGCGAGAACAAGTATTTCCCCTCCTCACTCGTACTGAGTAACCTGGAGTTGTAATTTATGATGGATTCACAAACAAAATGGTCAATGGTTCAGTACAAACCAAACATAAGCAGACACATTTCTAAACCCGTCCGTCATGCTGCTTACACAATCTGTTGATCCATTGAACAAATATATGTTGAAAGATTAGGCGGGAGCTGACTGCCATTCAGTAAGATAAATGTAGACTAGACTCATTTTCTGCCTGACTTAACACTTAAGGATTTGTAT
>NW_009614521.1:75260-88469 GCF_000690535.1 Cariama cristata | reverse complement strand
CCAGCCACCTAGATCTTTGGAATGAGATTACCCTGCCAAGGACCTCACACAGAGGTCCCTGCGAGCTGCCTTTCACATACTGAACCATCTGTTTTCTGAATAAAATTGCTAGGCAAGCGAACTACTACTCAAGGAGCACTAATTCTGGCTATTCAGGTTTTTTTTTCTTGGCAGAAGAGAAAAAAGGCAGAAGGATGAAGTTGCATGGGGGACAGTTGTTAAGTTAAAAAGTGCTAGCTGTGCTGTCATGGTCTTTGTTACACTGTTGCTTCACAAAAAAGTGTTGCAAGTTATGGAGCCAAAGAGAAAACTGAAGACCATTAAGAGTGGAAAAGCGTTCATGCTGCCTAGGGCCACCCCCTGGCATATAGTAAGCCCAGTCTTTACTCAGCTTCTTCTTAGTGACAGTCCCTCTGAAAGCAGCAGCTGTCCTAGAGGAAGACTCCTTGGGTTTTGCAAGAAAAATCTATCACCAAAAGACGTACTTTTTTTTGGAAGTTAGGTCCAACAAGATTTTGGTTAAAGCATTATTTGTTGAGATTAGAAGTAGCACCCAGTGGGAAAAGAGCTTGTTTTATGACTCATGTTTCCCATGAGACCTGGGAAATACTGGCATCCCCAGCAGAAAGAGCTACTGAAAGTTTAGATGGGTGAGCTCGCGAGCTCCAACAGGTTTAAACCATCTCAGGTAATTCATCATCATGAAGCATTTCCTTTTCTGACAACTAAAAAGATTTCAACACAAGAAGAAAGTTCCTCATGTCTTTTAAAAAACTTCTGTGGTTCAATCCTGAATGTTTCAGCCAGATCTGTAACAGAGTCCTGACGAGAAAGTAGATACAGCTGTTTTGTCAAGCAGATGTGGCTTTTAGAAACATGGTGTAGAAAATGTGGTAAATTCCAGCTTCACTGAAGTCATTGGCAACATTTTCACAAGTTTCAACGTATGTATGTTTTCACAAGCTTACAAAAAAACACCTTTCCATCAGGTATCCAAAATTTGAACCCCACGTGCTTCCGGGAATGTGTCTTACTGGAATGATTCCAAGTAAACTATACCACATGTCTATCTTGTGCTCCTAGATCTCCTGGCAGACATAAGTTATTCAGCATCTCAGAGCCTTCCATCCCATGACATCTGAAATGTACTTGTAAAGATCTTGGGATGAGTGAAATTATCTAAGCATCTTGATTCTAACCTCAAACTCTTGCTCCTTTTCTCACACAAGATTTGTCAGAAGCAGGCTGGATAAGGATATCATTACACAACGCTTTGTCCTACAGCACTCCAGCACTCTCTTGGGCCTAGACTGGCACGTTCCCTTGGGTGTTTTGCTACCCTACAAATATGAACAAACATCTTGCATGCATCAGTGGTTATTTCCCTGGTGTTGTAGAGAAGCTTCTCTTTCAAGTATTTTTTTTTTTTTTTTAACAGAAAGAAGGACTTACAGTGCTAAAATATGCTTAACCTAGGTCACCTCTCCACCTTTCTCCCACTTCATTAAATTTACTCTTTCTAAAGCAGATCCTGTGGCCTTTAGCACATGACGCATTTCTGCTTGTCTGTTTCAACAAGCGGAGGCTAATGGAGTGCTGATCCCTACTGGACACTACTGTAATACTGAAAGCAGCACATCAGAAAAATAAGCAAGCCCATTGTACCAGATACAGCAAACACTGTCCAAACATTACTATGATTGATTACATCTCACTGTCTCATGTGCAAACACTAATCTCTGCATATTTGAGTTCAAATTCATTGTAGAAATTGAAGCATTTTAGAAAACAAAGGCAGTTTTGCTTAATAATCACCTAATACCTACGATAACAAAACCAAGCATGCTCACTTTTCTAATACATTTGATACTTATTACAGTATTCCTGCCCCACTCATAATCTGTTCCTCCTTTGATCTTTGACTTGCTGTTGTGGTACCACATACATGGCTGATGGTTTATGTGGTCCCGGGTACTACCATGCTGTTTTCCAGCTGTGTTGCTACCACAACACAATGCAATTCTGCAACAGAAATAGAACAGACTTTGCCCCATTACTGGGCTGTGAACCATCTTGAGACGATGCTCTGCTGCATGACTATTATGATGCATATGGGGCACTGCAACTTTGCACCTGGTATATTCAAGGGCATTCATTCTGAAAAAAATAGCAGACAGTGGCCAACAGCCAGCACCTGAATTAGACTGACAGACACCTTCGAAGAGGACATGTTATACAGCTGCTGCACTTGTTTTGAGAGAGGGAAAGCAACTGTTTACAGCACCAAACAGCTTTTGTTAGAATCTACTTAAGTAAGCAAATGGATATTCCATTCTATGACTTCCAATTTAAATATATTTATTTGGGTTTTTGTCAGTGAATTAATTCAAATTGGGTGGCTCAGAGGACATGATCAATTTAAATGTCATACCCCTCTCCAGAGTTACTTCCTTATAACTAAAGAAAGATCAGGAAGAAAAAAACCCATACAACCTATTGCCTTCAGTTCCTTGCCATGCTGCATTAAACAACATCAGTTAACTTATTCATATCAGTACTTCTCCCGTACATCCAGGGAATAGTCATACTATTTAGTGTAAGCAACTTCAGACAATAAGTTCTTAAAAGAAATGAAGTAAGGGGTACGATACTATTTACATGTTGAGAACTGCCCACTGTAGAAGCTCTTCTCATTGTAAATGGACAGAGTTCAGCTCCTTCATCTTTTAGGATGGATGAAACAGAGGGATGAACACTAGTTTCATTTCAAAAGAAAACCTACAAAGTAGTGACACCCAGAGCTATCTTTTCTACCCCGTTCTTTCCCAAGTTTAAAAATAGACACTGTCCCTTTGCAGATGAGTCAGTGAGTATCTATTATTGTCTCAGTATATACTTGTTCTGTTTTATTAGAAATTTGGTTTCCTGGTTTCTCAGTAAAGCCATTATCAGGAAAGATCAGTAAATGACAGCTAGTGCTCTTCCAGGAGATATTTGGGTGCAAGGCACTGATGGGTTTGTGTTTTCTTGGTTTTTTATTCAGATGGAATTTTTTTACATTACTAGTAGTGGGTATTAGAGTTTCTTTAAGGATCTAATTCTACCAGAATGAATTTGTATAAAAACATTTTATTTAAGTTCTCAGAATTGCTTCAGCTTTAGCTGACTTTGATGAAACAACTAAATAAGAACACCTGTCCCAAATTTTGGATACTTTTGGTAAATCTTTAAAACAAGTTAAAAAGAAAATTCAAAACAGCAAAAAGCTATAGGAAGAAAGAGTCTGGAAACATTGGTAGACAATGACACCCAGCATATTTAGGAGCAATGTTTCTTACTCAGTAAGTGACCTATCCATGGTAAGAACAAGGCAGATACCCTGACTGAATACAACTACAGCTCCCTGTTATTCAAATATCTCTATTAATCCCAGACAAAAGCTGTATGAGCTATCTCTAGATACCTTATGTCAATGATTCACAGGGTTGTACACTGGTTTAATTTTAAAAAAAAAAAAAAAGAGAGAGAGAAGGGAGGCAAGAAGGGGGGGCAAGAAGGGGATTGTCAAACAGTTTAATTCTTTGAGAGATAAAATAACCACACAGTTGAGATTAGTTTGGCAGTCCCAGGCTTTTTAACCTAGCTGTTAAAATTATACTAGAAAAGAAAGCTACAATATGGTTCTAATGAATTCACTGGAGACAGTTTGCATTTTAAAGAAAACATAAACTTGACCATCTGGATTAAGTTATGGCAGATTGCTGAGTATTTTTATTCTTTCAGTCCCACGTATATGTCTAGCAACATCATATTTGGCACAGCAGTAACCTGTGATAGGCTCCATGGCTCTTTTGAAAGCCTGCTGGTACCTGCTCCAAACTTGGGAAGTTGAGTGGTAATTATCATGATAAATGACAGTCAAGGAAATTCTCATTTTGTATTTTCTTTTGCTTAAGATAGCCTTTACTATTGCTTTTTCTTTTCTTGATGCCATAACATATACTCAAGAAGTAGTGTCTGCAGACATCCAAGTCGGTATATCAGATCAGTTAGTGTCTAAAATGAATGCTTTACACCAAGAAAAAAAACAAGACAAAATGAGTTCCTGCCTGTAAGACCCCTCTTATTCATGAGCTCCTAGGAGTGCAAAATACGCATAGCTCAGAAGAACTTATCTGAATTCATCACGTTTTCTCCACTCTCCTCAAGATAGATGCATGCTCCAGTTTTTATCCTTACTTGGCTGAAAGGAGGAACAGGAAGCTACATGTTTTATATTAGAATTAACAAACAACAACACGAAACCAACAAATAAAAGTACCTACAGAGCACATAAGAAGTGCTGAGTGGGGAAAAAAAAAAAAGTTCAACAGCTACTGGAGTAGCCCTGTTCTTCATTCAGCACAAGGTAATTGCTCTTCACCAAACTCAACAAAATTACGCACAACTTACATCCAGATCATGCTCATCTTTCTGAAAACTCTTTAATTTTCCTTCCTGGAACTGGCAGACAGATTTGCCAGCTGCCAAAAGCTGTACCTTACACTGTACTATGCAAAGACTCTGAAGCTTCAAACACACTTAAATGCAACTTTTCAAGGATAACAAAAAGAAATCTTGTTTGAAATGCAGGAAGTTGAGACTCAAAGTTTTGCCCAGAGAAGGAATCCAACAGTGTTTTAAAACACCTGATTCAGCGGAAGGTAAGCAGCAGCACAAAGAATGTATTTATTATGTCTCGAGAGCAAAGCACAGGTCAGCCCTGCTTTCTGTTTACACTGCAGTGACCCCTGAAGCTTCTGGAGCAATTTGTTCAGCTGTGTCTGCAAGCCACATTAGGCAACACATTTCATCTAGTAGGGCACATGTTATCTTACCATCAATACCCACATGTAGTTTTTGATCTATGGTCATTACACCAGAAAAAGTGTTTCTGCCTCACAGGAACTTTGCCTTACAATTGATAACTAGCAAATACAACCTGTGTATCTCAGCGTCATGGTAGAGTACATGATGTCTAATTGGACAAGAACATACTGATGTTTTTACAATAGCTGAAGGTACAACTAGCTGAATAAGGAGTAAGAGAGTAGATCTCTTAGGATCACCACTGGTCCATCACACTGCATCTGGACACACACACGAACATATCAGACAGCACCAACAGTAGAGCAGAGTACTTTCAAATCTTCCCCAGTACATATGCCCAGAGGAAGGTGGTCACGAAAAGATTGTTACCCTTTTGAATCCATGTTTTGTATTATTATCGATAGCTGAGCTTATTCCAGTGTATACAATGTTCCTGTGACTGCTCGGGTAATACAAAGAGCTTTTAGGACAACTTGGACACAATAACAGTACATAACAGCTTTCTAGTGCTTTTGCAGTTCACCCAGGAATAAGTCCTTCTCCATAAAGTCAGTGCTGCATACAAGTGCTGTGCTTGCAGTTAAGGAGAAGTCAACTCAGCTACTGCATGGGAGGGAGTGATTTATATACAGAAGAGCTTTAACAGTTCTCAAGGATGGAATCCAGAATGGTATTTTTAAGGTATAATTTCCTTCCTCATATAACGAAAGGGGAAAAAAACATGACAGGATTTTACATCCCACTCAAGACTGAGTCATACCCATGGAGGAGTTAAAATTACCATTTCTCTTGTCCCTACATAAGGCTGTCTTTTCCAGCTCCTCTCACCCCAGTTGGTTGTCACCTTTGCTGTTGTTTCCCCATACCCAGGTAATCTTCTGTCCCTCTACTTCATCCCATTTGTCTCCTCCACTCATGATGGCAGGTTATACACCTTGCCATTGTTAGAGAATGCCAGTTACCACTTGTCCCACTCCAGTAGCTGAGAAATACACAATAAAAATTGAGCAAGGGCTACACTAGCTCAATGAAGTGGAGGAAAACAGTCTCTCTTCTTTTAAAGAGTCCTAGGGAGAAAGACCAGTCCACAAACCATTCTGCCCCATCAAACTATTTCTGCCTGTCAGTGTAGTGCACAGCTCTCTGGACTGCACAGCCAAAAGAGAAGAGGCAGCAGTCCTCATTCCAACTGCATTTTAAAAAAAAAAGTCATAATGAGAATGATTAGACACTGAAACATGTTGTCCAGAAAGCCTGTGGTAACTCCATTCTTGGAGTTATGCAAAACTAGGACAGGTCCTAGGCAACCCAACTTAACTTTGAACCTGGCCCTGTCTGAGCAGATGTTGTGCAAGATATACAGATATCCCTTCTGACTTAAATTTTATTCAATGATTCTATGACAGACAGACTGCCTCAGGCTTTCCAAGCTCAATCAGTAACTTTGGCAAGAATTGGTTTTGCGGGAAAAGGAGGTAGCAGGAGGTCAGAAGCCTTTATGAAAAACATCAATATAAGGAATATGTTTCCTCCTTGGTTTTACTGAAGAGAGACTAGGAAGCAAAATGAAAAGAGATGAAGCTAGCGGCCTGCACTAAATAAATGGGGTAGTTTTATGGGACAAATACAAGAGAAGTGACTGAAAAACTAGATTTAGCAAAGGCTGGCATATATGTATAATTGAGGAGACCTATGGTGGATGTACCTGTGTCATGCTCCCCTCAGTAGAGCAAGTAGGTCTACTACTCTAAGAGAAAGGCTTTTTTTCCAGTTGATTATTGGTTTTGTTGTTGCTTTTTTTTTTTTTACCCCCCGATACATTTCCTGCTGGATGCCTGAATTGGTAGTTATCAGACTACTTCCCTCCACCCGCTGCAGGAAATCAAGCACATATTGATTGCACAACATGACATTCATTGAAAAGTCAACAGAAATAACAAAATTGTTCCTTCTTCCAGTACAACAAGATTCTAAACACTGCAGCCTCCTAAGCTGCCAAAGCCCAGTAGACTGGAATCTAATACCATTTCTAACAAGTTTCATCTAAATAGGTCAATCCTGACTTACCAATTCATGCAGAATAGTCTAGTAGCCCAACCCACTCATCACACTTGTTTCTCAGGACTGGATAAGAGAGAAATGAGCATTTTGCTTGTGTGCAATCCCAAGACAAACAAAAATCAAGGGTCAAAAAAAAAAAAAAGAGTAGAAGAGTTACAGAAGTTAGGCAGGCCTTTCAAATCCTCCCCATCTCCAATTAGAGACATTGAAAATGGAAATACATCCTTTAAAAAGATCAAAACTGCAACAGAAAATAAATCAGTGAAAGTAAGATCAAATTAAAGTTGTTCTTCTAGAAGGGGAAACTTGATTGCTGTGGGATACTCAGACAATTGCTCAGAGCTGAAGCTGTTCTTATTGTTTAATTTCTGTTTTCTTTCACTTTGGTTTTGTAACATGAGTTTCTTCACATTGGCATAGCAGCAAGCTACCTCCCAAGGAGCTGGAGAGACAGTCAAATAACTGGCAATGTTTTACTTTTGACTGAATGTCTTGCTTGAGGCATATTTTCAGGCTTTGTATGAAAGCATGGGGAATGCTATGATAAGCCTCAGTCTTTGAAGTAGTAGTGTAGTGGGGAAGACACTTTGCTATAGCACATATTTTGGAACATTTCAAAGCAACACGGCAGAACACTATTCTGCTCCTGACAGAAGAAGATTCTGTCACTATATATGATATTAATGGAACTCACACAAATATAAAACCCACTTTTAAGGATTTCTATATTACCAGCCCTAGAAAAGCAACAGTGATTTTGAACGATACCTACAATTTTCTGTATTATTTGCCAGTTTGCAAAGATTAGAGAGCAAAGAATTTTCAGTAGGATTGCCAAAGGATTTTTGAGTTAAATGCCATACAATATTCAGCACTTTCTGACACTGGCCTGTATTAGGTCCGAAGCAGGAGCTATTAATACCACATTATAGTTGTCATGTTGCATATGGGCAAATACCTCATCTGCTTCCTGCCCTATTTCCAGGTTCCAAAGTCTCCAGCATGACTGATGAAGAGTTAATCATCAACATATTTGCACTGGGAATTTTCAGTCTTTTCTAGATATTGTGTTCCTGAACAGGAAGTTGAAATTCCTTACAAGTAAGATGTTTTCCTAGGAACAGAGAGGACCTCTGACAGTACCTACATACAGGCTATTTTCATTAGAACAATTCCAAGCAAGCTGGCTCAAACCAGAACACTGACGTCTCTGCCAAAAGCACATTACACTTTAACCACAGTGGTTAGCCATCGCCTGGTTGGATAAGACTATTTCTCAGGAACTTATCAAACATGCAGATAAACATTTGCTTGGATATTTGCTCTTCCATTACCTTCTTTCCAGAGGGTACTAATAAAAAAAATCAAAACAACCAACAGCATGTCCCAGCTTTGCTGTACTTGGTTCAATAGCACAAATGTAATATTCCAACCAGATCTCTTCAATCAAGTATAAAGCCTTGGCTTACCTTTCTGGTGTTACATCTTCATTGCTGCTCGAGTGTGCTATTTCTAATGTATCCCCATTTCCTCTGTAAATGGAAAAGTCTTCCCTGCTGGCAGAAAAATAATGTTCCTTTCCAATCCAATCCACAGTCACTTTCCAGTAAACAAGCCCCAGATAAAGCAGTTCTTCACCCTGGCTGGAGAGAGGCAGCAGAGCCAGGGTGTGCAATTCCTTCCCCTCAGGTGCTTCAAATCTGCTGCAGAACAACTTGCTGCAGGGAGGCGAGGGACATGACAAGTTTGCTGTTAATTTAGTGGACAGCTCATAAGAGGAAGCAGCCACAACAAACGAAACACTTAATGCACCCCCACAAACCCCTTTCTTCCAGGTCTTTTTCTTCACTTGCCCCGGATCATCTTGAATAAGCTCGGACCCCAAGCAACACTTACTGATGGGGCTGCAAATTTATTTATGAACTCATTAGCTCATCCTCATCCACAAGAGATTTATACTGCATCTTTTGACCGCAGTTTCCCAACTTTTTTGACCCTCCTCACCTAAATTTACCCTGGCAACCCTTCTCCCAGCAGGCATCAAATGTCATTCCCCCTCCCTTAGCTCCCCATCCCTCAGCCCCTTCCCCAGCAGCACTGGGGCTGACTTGGCAAGTTGGAGGTCATAATATACCCCACCACCTTGTGTGCACACCGTTGCTCACCCCCTCCCTCCTCCGACATTGCTGGGTGTCCACCTGAACAGGGCACCTGGGTCCCTCCAAACCCTTGCTGGCCCCGTCCTTGAGGTTATGTGCTTCATCAGCCTCTCCCACCTCACAGCCGAACACTAATGAGAAAAACCTGGTCAAAAGGGAGGATTTGCTCTTCATCTTCCCCCCTCCTCCCTATTCCAAGCTACCTACCAGCCTTGTCCTGGCACCAAGAGCCTTAAGAAGGGCTGTGGTCATGCTGTACGCCTGCTTAGTGACTTTTTATAAGCAGGTAGCTGAATCTTTATTAGATTATAAAGAAAAGCTTTGGGATATTTCATAGAAAAATAAGTTCTTTGGCTAACTGGACCAAGCACTATTGGATATTGTCTCATATTATTGGGTTCTTAAGAGCAAATGGTGGGGACTAGATTGCTTTACTCTCAACAGGAGTATCAGAAAGGTATGGTGCAGGAGAAAGGATATTTTGGTAGAGCCCAAGAATGCTCAGATCAACTATTTCACTACCCAGTGGATGCAGAACTTTAAAAAAATTGTGAATTGTTCCAGTGAATGACTGAATATGGTTCTCGGCACAATGAACTATCCATAGTTAAAAAATTTTTGCTGGGGCTAGGAAAAATTACACCAGCAAAACATTTGATATTCAAGAGGATACTGCAGTAAATTAGAGCCATTTTATGACATTTGTAATAGTGAAAATTTGAACAAAGACGGGCAAAAAAAGCTGCATTTTCCTAGTGTGGCAAGTAAGAACTGTTACACTGGAAGGCATCATTAAAAAAAAGAATTCAAGTCAGACTGATTAAAGAACACAGATTTTGTTTTTCCTATGTGCTGTTGGCTGTATTTATGCAGTATGCAAAACATGGCATGACCAAACTCAGACTGACAACAAACTCTTTGAACTAATTACAGAAAAACAAAGCAAGCACACCTTAGTGTCCTGTCTTTTACTGGGGGTGCCACTTATGTCTTGCTCACTTTTCCAGTCATTAAGTATTGGCTGAGGAATGGTTCAGCCAAGCTGTTATTTCCCTACCAACCCTCTCTTAAACCATTCAACTATAAATAGCAGCATTTAGTGCACTCCATATCCCTCACAGCCCAGTCTGAATTTTTGTTCTTTCCATAACAAAGCAAGAGCTTGCAACTTTGAGATTATGACAAGAATCTTCTGCTTTTTGTACAAGAATGATTTGTTACCTCCTTGCTCTGTGTAGAATAACGGGTTTGGCATCATTATAGCCAGACTAGGCATGCAGGTAACAGAGTTCATAATCCCATCAGCCAGCAGAAATGAATTTCTGGATGCTATATCACTCTCTTTAGTTTGTTTGTTACAAAAGAAGGCAAATTCAGTGATTAGCCAGGGCAGATGTTCTGTGTCCTCTAAACAGAGCAGATTTTGTGTGTCTTCTAAATGTCCTTTGCTCATACCAATACAGCTATTGCACTATACAAAAACCCCACATTTGTTATTAAATAGCAAGGTTTATTTTGGGAATGCAATTTGTACGCAATGCTTTGGAAGATGAACAGCTATTGTAAATACAGAATAAAGGCTCAAGCACCATAGCTCTTCTGTTCCTGTACTTGTGTTCTACAAGAAAAGACACACAGCACTAAACTGCGTGACTTCCATAAAAGGTGCTATAACTAATTTAGAAAGACAATGCCTCAACAAATTAGCATTTCAGGTCAACATACACATGCACGATCATAAGAATTTGAAAGAGTGGCCCAGAGTGCCCTGTAACTTCAAGTGCTCTTGATCCCCTTCAGCTGTGCTTTGAACTATGAGCAGTACCTGTTTTGTCACACTGCCCTATGCTCAGCTCCTCTGCCCAAGCTCCGTAAGGCAGGCCTCTGATTTTCTATAATCAGTTGTGCGACTGTTAGCAAGCCTTGTCAGCTCATTTACATCAGTGGACACTAATACAATAGGAAATTAACATATTGATGTCACTTAGATCCCTGGGCAGCTGCCAGTTACCCATAGATTTCAGCTGAGTTTGAGAACAGCAATGCTCTTGATCGCAAAATGACTTTTTCCCTGCTGCTGCCCTCCCCATGCTCACTTCTGATCAATACATCATTCCAGTTCACACACATCTTCCTCAGGAGGCTGTGAACCAACTAAGTATAATTGGAAGCTCAAAGAAAATGTTGGCATTTATTATTTTATGTTGCAAACTAATTCTACATATCCCCTCTCTCAAGATTCATGGAAAAGTCAACTCTTCTATTGAAAGGCCCTATAAACCTGAGGTAAATTACAAGATTAGAAAGGTAGCTCTAGTAGAAATGACACGGGATGAAACCCATTGCATACCATACCATAAAGAACACATGGGACTTTGTTTAAACAAGATAGGGGTGAGTTTCCTAGTGGCATGGAATTTAATGCTAAAATCTATCAGAATTAATGTGTGTCCTGTGACTTTTACACTTAGCAGTTACAGTATAAATCAGCTCCATTTCACTGTAACTGCTCCAAAATCAAATATTTTTTATGGACATACACATAGAACAAAATAGCCAAAAAGTTGTTCCTACTCTGACCAAGGCTAGACCAAGCAGAAGCAATTATAATTTTTTTTTTTTTTTGATATTAGCTTCATAAATTATCCTTCAGCTTTGTCACTAAAACTTTAAATTTAATATGTACTAACATCATTTAAATACATGGTGGCTTTTGCCTATCTGCACAAAGAAATATCTGGATAAGGCTCCAACATCTCATGTCCCATCTTCCAAGAGGAAGGAGTGGGGGGCAGCAAAACCTATCACTAATGCTTAAGTTTCCTGGAGAAGGCTGGCTACAAGCATAGCTAGGATAATAATTTGTACCCTCCTTCAACCACACATAATACAGTCTTTATTCAGCAAATAGCAAAGTCATTTCACACCATGCCAAAGGTCAGCTTTTGCTGTATTAATAGCTGCTCTGGGAGGATCAGTGTTGTGCTATCCTACATTTTTTCCAGGACCTGGAGATGCAATTTCCTACAATCTGCAGGCAATTTCCCACCAATTTTCTCGGGGAGCTAATAGGCTGTGACAGGAGATGGAGCTAGCAAGCAGCAGGCGGCTTCAGAAAAGACAAATTGCATCTCTGCCACGTAACTGGGCAATCTAGAAAGACAGAGTTTATAGCTTTGTAGCATTATTGGGCCCCATGCTAACAGCAAATCATTCAAGCTGCTATCTGAATTTCATATTCTTTTCCTTCTGAATTTGTTACCACCACATATCACTTTGTAGCACTTTTTCTGCAAACGACAGTTAAACACAGATCATGTATGATTACTAGTTTAACTGCCTTTTAACTAGACAAGCCTTGCTAAATGCTATTTACACTCAGAAACAGAAATACACAGTCTCACTGTTGAACATAGTGATATTTTTGATTATTTTCATACTTGTCAAAGTACAAAGCAGATGGCTACAGAAAGGGATTGATTTGTAAGCGAAATTCAAATGAATCATACAGTGCAAACTATGGGAACGTTTCAAAAAGCCACTACAGTGAGCACACCTATTGTGGTAAGAAAGTCCTACTGATCATATATGGTTCAAAATGAAAGTATTAAAAAAAGCCAAATATGACTGGTAAGTTCTCCTTCTACTCTAGCAGTGCTTGAAACCTAAAAAGTTAAGCTGAATAGTCTACGATTAGTTCAAAATCATCCATACAACCATTTACCTTACAGATTTAAAATTATTTAAAGTTAGTAAAACTAGTAAAGCTCTAAGAATGTATCACCATATCCACTTTAATAGAAATTAAACTGATTTAAAGTTGCTAACCCTCACCTAAGATACAAAAAAAATTAATGAAGAAAATTATTCAAAGGCACATAACACTAGCAACTATTGCAAGTTATATCTGTCACTGTACTTCCCCTTACTATTACAGCAAACCCAGGGGATAAATACTGTGAACACATTCTATTACAGAACCCTGTATATCTGTATGCTTTTCTTCAAAATATAGAAGAACAAGTTTCTGAAGGCATGGAGATTATTAAAACAACTAACAATTTTCATGAAATTATTATAATTAGCAAAATTTACAAGGTTAATATTTTACTCCCTCCCC